>NC_039361.1:117262803-117420236 GCF_003573695.1 Papaver somniferum | reverse complement strand
CGCACGCCTTCGTTTTTGTAGCCGCATAGGGAAGGCCGCATTGTATGGCGCGGCAAGGTGGTTGGCATGCCATTGGCACATGTGGCATGGCATGCCTTGGCGCGGTTTGGCGTGGCCAAAACTAGAGTTTTGGGCCAAAGGTTACCATGCGTGGTTTGGCGACCTTGGACGGATAGAATTTGCATCTAGGATGGAAGGGTGGCCGTTGATTGTCGCACACCTTCGTTTTGGTAGCCGCGTAGGGAAGGCCGGCATGGTATGGCGCGGCAAGGTGGTTAGCATGTCATTGGCACATGTGGCATGGCATGCCTTGGCGCGGTTTGGCGTGGCCAAAACTAGGGTTTTGGGCCAAAGGTTACCATGCGTTGTTTGACGACCTTGGACGGTTAGGATTTGCATCTAGGATGGAAGGGTGGCCGTTGATCGTCGCACGCCTTCGTTTTGGTAGCCGCATAGGGAAGGCCAGCATGGTGGGACCAAGGCAAATGGTGCGGATGGCTTGGCATAGTGGGGCCCAGGGTTTGGCACGGACGGCTTGGCATAGTGGGGCCAAGGCAAGGTGCGGTTGGCTTGGCATGGTGGGGCCAAGGGTTTGGCATGCTATTGGCGCATGGTGCGACTAGCATGGTTGGGGACAAGGTAAGGTGCGGTTGGCTTGGCATGGTGGGGCCAAGGGTTTGGCATGCCATTGGCGCATGGTGCGGCTAACATGGTTTTCCATTGGCACAGTGGTGCGGCTGGCATGGTTGGCATGCCTTGGCGCAGAGATGTGGCTGGCATGATTTGCCATTGGCACAGTGGTGTGGTTGTCATGGTTGGCATGCCTTGGCGCAAAGATGTGGCTCGCATGGTTTGCCATTGTCACACTGGTGCGGCTGGCATGGTTGGCATGCCTTGGCGCGGAGATGTGGCTGGCATGGTTTGCCATTGGCACAGTGGTGCGGCTTGCATGGTTGGCATGCCTTGGCGCGGAGATGTTGCTGGCATGGTTTTCCATTGGCAAAGTGGTGCGGCTGGCATGGTTGGCATGCATTGGCACAATAGCATGAGAATTAGGGTTTGGCATAGATGATGTCGGTCAATGTTAAGGGTTCTGCCGTGGAACATGACACATAAAAAAAAGGGTACCCTGGTAATTCTTACGTAGGCATGCTGATCGATTCAATAAATGTGCTAATGGTCATAGTGACGTCATGTCAGATATGCGGTTTTACGATTTTAACCCTAAGTTAAAAAACCACCATCAACATCTTGGTATTATTAAAATTCGTGATAATTAATTATGGACCAGATCTGAAGAAAATTTGATTTTTTGGGCCTACTAATATCATTTTCCTAAAGTATGGAGTTGACAGTGGAGGACCCATTTAATGGGTCTTCTATATATTGAACCCATATAGTAGGGGGTTCTAGCGGCGAACAAATTTTATAAAGCCATGGGAAAATGTTATCCCGCGCGGCAGCGTGGTGATGCTTTATAAGCTAGCCGTTTTAAGCCGTTGACACGCCTACTTCACCCTTTTTCTTTTCTTTTCTTTTTTATTGAAGGGTGTTGGGTGATGGGCATTGATAGAGCGCCCCAACTCCCTCTTTTTTTTATCGAAGGGTGTTGGGTGGAGTGGGCCTTCTCCCCTCTTTATTTTATGGAAGGGTGTTGGGTGGGGTGGGCCTTGATAAAACGCGCCTACTCACCCCTCTTTTTATCGAAGAGTGTTGGGTGAGGTGGGCGTTTAGTGAAACGCGCCTACTCCCCCCTCTTAATATCCAAGGGTGTAAGAAGGGTGTTGGGTGGAGTGGGCGTTAGTGAAACACGCATACTCCCCCTCTTTTTATCGAAGAGTGTTGGGTGGGGTGGGCGTTAGTGGAACGCGTCTCCCGCGACATCCTTTTCTTGGGTTTGCCATGTAAGTGCCTTTGGCTTTCTGATGACCTTTTATAGATTTGTTAGCCTATCAGGTGTCTTTGGCTTTCCTGAGACCTTTTATAGATTTGTCAGTCAATCAGGCGCCATTGGCTTTCCTGAGACCTTTTGTAAATTTATCAGTCAATCAGGCGCCTTTAGCTATCCTGAGACCTTTTCACATCACATTGCTCTCAAATTTTGAAATGAAAAATTGTTCTTACCATAAAAAGGGGGTGTTTACAATGTGGTATTGTCATTCATATTCTTCCTCTCCTCCTTTCTTTTGCATTAATGGCGAGGAAAAGGATCATGCTCGATCGTTTGCTTAGTTGCCCCGAGCTCCCCAGCGGCGCGCTTGCGTAATATACTCCTTATAGCAAAACATTCTTTTATTGGGTGCCCCAACCTTCAATGATTGTGGCAGTATCTGGCTGAGTTCTTATGCATTTTGTTAACGTGAAAATCCTTTTTATTAATCGTCCTTCAACTTTTATTAAAACCTAAAAGAATCCTTTTCTATTATTAACCTTTTTATTAATTTCTATTAAAACCTATACTCTTTTATTCTCTGTTATTAGGGTTCATCAAGGGCCAGAGGTAAGTTTTTGATTTAAAATTCTAAAACTAATTAAACTTTGATATTAGATTACTCGATTTTGTAATATAAGCGAAACTATTTGTAATAATAAGTGAAACAGTTTCAGTGACTTAATTTTCTACATCGATGAATATTAGTCTGCATTAGTGCAAGTGAACATTACAAATGCTGAGGCTGTAACTAATGATAGTGCTTACCACAAATGCATCAATGTGCAGATCATGACTTATAGTCTTATACTCCGTTTGAAGGGTGTCGGAGTAGGGTTGGAAGATATCTAATCGTTCTTCATTATTATAAGAATTATAAGACTCTTTAATAGTCAAAGAATTTTCGTTCGGGATAGTATATATGCAGTAGATCGAATCAAATACTGGAAGTCAGAAGTTTGTACCACTACTGGAAGTAATTTATATGTTTTAAATTATTCTATGTGGTAATAATACTTCTAAATATTTGCAAAAAGTTGTTTCAGAAGAAAAAAAATGCAGTTGAGTTACTTGTTTTGATAATGATTCCGAGAATGAATCATTTTGATTTCACATGGTATTATGGAGTATAAATTTAACAAAATCTTAGAAATCAAATGAATATGATCAAAACGAATTACTTCTTCTGTTTCGTTTTGATCCTCGTCTTGATCAAAACACTTGATAACATCATTAAACGACACTTTATGCACTCAACTTGAACAAAAATTTTCAGCGGAGTTCAGGAACTGGAATAATGAAAATGAGTCCACCAATGTATTGCGAGGACCTATTTTTAGTACCACAACTTTGCTAGCCGTGTAATTAATATCTCTTCCCTTTTTATCGGATTTTAAAAATATTCTTTCTCTCTTTAAGGTTACCATTGATTTAAGAGTACATAAATAAGCGGTTAACAAAATTATCAAGATTCAAAGGACGGGTAATTTAGGATTGCAAGATCTTAACTAAAATTCGTTGGAAATTGCCAAAAATGGAAAGAACAAATGTAGGCTTCCTATTGGTCCCCACGTCCCCATCTGTTTTGTCCCCAATGGATAAGCAAAGGAACATTACCAATGTAAACAAAATGGAAGAACGAAGGAAAAATATGATTTACTTCCTTTCATTTTTATTGTTGTACAAACGCATCAGTTATTGTTGATTTACCCCCAATGGATAAGCACACGAGTTTATGAACATTACCATTTTTATTGTTGTTGGTGCCCCTCTGCAATATGATTACGTATTTTTTTTCTTCCCTTTTACAATCCATTTGTGTTGACTTTAATTTAGGTTAGTTTTTGTATTTAGATAACTAATAAGATTTGTTTTGATTTGAGAGTCTAAGATATTAACTAAAATTCGTTTGAAACTGCTAAAAATGGAAGAACAATTGTAGCCTTCCTATTCGTCCCCATGCCTTCATCAGATTTTGCCCCCATCAAAAATTTACTCGGATGAAGTTATCATTGCTGTCTTTTGAGATGCAATCTTCAATAGCGTACTCAGACCAATGTTTAGAAAACTAGCCCGGCCTGGACGGTCATCCCAGTAAACCGGTGACCCAGTCACTTTTCCGGGCTGGTCCATCACTGGCCCAGTAAATTTACCAAAAACCACTCTCTTTTGTATAAATCAGGTGACCGGCCGGATTGACTCGTGATCCACCGATCCAACACTGTTTCAATGGGTCGATTCATGAAAGAAAAAAAAAGACAAATGAAGATTGATTTTTTGAGTTAATCAACATCCATTAGTGATTTTTTGAGTTAACAAACATCCATTAGTGATTTAGAAAATAAATATCAAATCCCACTTTGATTTCTTTGGTGATTTATTAGTGATTTGTTTGTTTTGAGCGGAGTATCCTTTCAATTTCATGAGCTTCAATAAATTTGTGTTGGTCTGACCGGTAACAAAAAAACACCAACAACACCTAATAATAATACATTTCTCACCTTATTGTTGTTGCCTGCACTCTTAACAAATCTTTGATTTTTATGGTTGTTGCGGCACTCTCATCAAATCTTTTATCGGTAAGAAATGGTTAGGTTGGTATATGGAGGGAGATGTGCTAGGAAGGAAGACACGATGCTTTGGAAGGTTACAAGGATTGAGTGGAGAAAATGTAAAAAGTTAGACTAACAGGGGCAACTAAACGAGTTAGCAATGTAAGATATTTTAAGTCTTGGTCACCTGGATACACTTATTAGTTCATTTTAGCTAAATAATTTCTTATTTATTGACCTGGGTTGAACCACTGGTTAAACCAATAACCCTTAACCCAATGACTTTTTCGGTTCAACGTCGGGGCCAATTTCCAAAACACTGACTCAGACTCATTAGTAAACACGGTAACTCAAACGCTTTCTATAATATTAAACACGTTAATTCAAATACTTTCTATAACCATGTCTCATCTTGGCGGGTTTACTAAAACCGTTTCACTACCTTGGCAGGTTTACTGAAAATGTTCTACTATCGGACCTCACGCAGATTAACTAGCATCCATCCACGCATACAATTATATCTTCGTCTCGTCAAATTTGGAAATGATTGAGGTGCCACATTTGATATATTCCCTTCATTTTAGGAAAAGTGATACTTTCATTTTTTTCAATTTAATCTGTTTTTAGATAAAAATGAAAGTATCATTTTTCCTAAAACGGAGGTAGTAACAGTTTAACAATCCAACGACTTTACCTTCCGTGACTGTGTTTTTTTCTTCTCTTTCTTCTTGTTGCCAAATTTGGCTTTTGACTCCAACATTAAGGATGCTCTGATGACGGATGGAATTCAGTTCAATTGAATTACGTACCACCTGTCTATCTTAAACCCCACCACTTTACGACTTGACTAGAGGCAGACAAAGGGTCTCCGAGGAGTAGCGTGCCCCTTTTTTAGTGCCATGAACCACATGATTCATTGGTCCGGAACCTTATTTTGGTCCACAATTATGTTTGGTTTGATATTGTAGTGTTTTTTTATAAAAGCGCGTTTCCGTTATGCATAAATATGCTAGGTAAAAAAAAAGTTGAACGCTTGGTAAAGTATAAATTAAAAAATCTATAATATAATAAAAAATGATTTGTTTGGTGTCCTAAACTTTTTTGGTTCAACGATAAAATGTCAAGCTTACCCCTCCATATTTCTAAGTACAACTAAAACAGTCGTAAATATTACAAACTTATGGGAGAAATAGACTTCAAATACCTCTCCGTGTTTTCTATTTTGCATGTGTCTTCACATGCTTTCCTTAATTTCATTCATCTCAAGGGTAAATATCTATTCTCTACTTTTCTTTCAATCTAAAACAAAATTGGCATCTATATCAAACTCCCGATTCCTTTCTTCTCCACTGAAATCTCTTCCCTCGTCATCTTTCTTAAATTTTATCATCTTCATCACCTCTGAGTGAATTGAATTGATTGAGTTGGATGAGTTGATTGATTTAATTACAGATCGGTTCGCAGAGATTCTTACAACAAATTTTACTCTGATTTTCGAAGACTAAAGTTAGGGTTATTCTTTTTTATGGTTTATTGTTGAAGGGAATTGTATTCTTCTTTGTTCATTAAGCTCTCTTTTTGTAAATCTTCAATTATAAAAATATTTATTCTTTCATCTATACGAATTCAGTCTTGATATTTTATCTGGTTTTAATGTTCCATTAATGGCGGTAGTGAAGGTTGCAGATAAGGTTTCCATCTTTGATTTTTGGATTCAATTAAGCAATTCAATTATAGGTTTTGAAGTTTGATTTTTAGGGTTTCGGTTATGCTCGCCTTAGAGAGTTAGGGTTTTATTCAATTGATTCAACTAAGCTTGAGTGAGGGTTTGATTTTTAGGGAATTGCTGTAGCATAAAATACCAATGTTTAGGGTCTGATATTTAGGTCTGGCAAAATGAATTAATCAAAATACAATGTTTGCTATTAGCCTTTCAGGTTCGAGTTTTGCGCTGCTTCTGTGGGAGAAGATTTTTGACTCCAGTACCCCTTCCGCCCCCGTGCCATTATGGCACGAGCAATCAACTAGTAAAATTTATTAAGAAAGTAATCAAATTGTGTTTAGTAAAATATCAGGTTCAACTATTGTTATTTAGTAAACTACAAAAATAGACATATTTGGAAATAGTTTTATTCTAGTTTATAGAGTTTAGACGTAATTAAAAAGTTATATATGTAAATATACATAGTTTGTAATATTCCAATAACTTTTTTAAGCATATCAAATTTACTAAAAATAATAATAGTAATCGTTGTTAAAAGGTAGGAATATTATTTTGAATAACCATTATTTAGATATATTTCAAAATAAAATATCAAACTAAAATTAAATAAAGAGAGATTCTTTTTCATTAAAACATCATCTAAAATATAATTTGAAATTGAGAGTAGTAATTGAAAAAGAGAGGGTACCAAGTACACCACCAACTTTTTCATTTGATAAGAGTATAAACATGTGTAGTACTTTTAACAATCAAAGGAATAACTTTTAATGCAGAAAAGTGAAAAGCACACAAACTAGAATTTTATTAACGAGGAAACCTGCGCTGGCAGAATAACTCTGGGACTTCGTCCAACTTGAACATCACATTGTATTAAACTGCTACAGATAACGGCATATCATACTTCAAACTGGAATGTAGTCGAGGCCGAATTAACATACCAAGAAATTCAGCGCAATCGTGTTCCCTATATCTCTTGAACCTCGTAAGATTCTACACACTTGATTACCTTATATGACGTCGTTTACAGCCTAAGAGTTGCTTCAACTTCAGTGAAGATTTTTAATACCTACATGCCTCTAATAGGTAAGCCTATTTGATTTTCCTTTTAATATGTTTCAATCTAGTTTCGGAAATCTGTTTGCAGTAGACAAATTCCAACACACCTCACGAATCCGGAAAACTCACGCTCAGTTAGCTGAGAAGCCTAGATTACCAACCACTTCTCAAGAAAAATCCAAGCAAATCAAAGAAGGTCTCGATATCTATCTTGAAGAATCACAAAGTCTAAGACGAAGAGAACTTTGTGATTTCTATCTATTTCATTCCTGATCAAAGATTACGAAAACCTCAAAGATCAATAAGAACAAGATCCAGATTCAAAAACTACCAGTTAAAAATTAGTCTGACCATGCTTAATGAATACCTAAGTGAAGTCTTTGAAGTCGTAAGATAGATCACAATTCTATGAAGAACCTAAATTATAAAGGACGACTCTAGCTTTGAAACTAGGATACAAGCGTGCCATGGATTAGGAAATCCTATTGCTATAGTCTCTCTATTTATAGACTTTTAATGCTCAAGGTAGATTTGAATTCAAGCTAAGATATCTTGAGATCCAAGCAAACACTTTCCCAGTTTAGATAAAAATCTTATTAGGAATTCATGTAAGCATGTGAAAAGTCTGCCTTGAAATTACACAGAAGAATATGCATTATGGTCTAGGATTCCAGAACCGAGCACAATGATAGTTCATAGTGTCTAAGTAGCCTTTGAACTTATAAACACCAGCGATGTTCAATAACATTCAATACTAAATAATAATCCAAAATCCAAAACGATTTTGTGAATAAAGTTGTCTTTGGAGTGTCTGTGAGAGTTTTAGCAAAAGCGAAGATAATCGTGTAGAATGGATCATGTACTTCTGCTAATACTGGAACCGTATAGGCTCGCAAACCACTGACAGTTCGCGAAGTCAGGCCCCAAGAGTTTATATACCTTGGAAGTTCGTGAAGCCAGATTCAAGGGGTTTGCAAACTTACCCCCATTTTGTAACTCAGTTATAGGGCTCGCAAACCTTCTTGCAAACTTCTATAGCCCGTGGAATTCATACTAACATAAGTTTTACATACAAGTATGTGTACCTTGTGCCAAGTAGTTCTAAGTCTCTCACAATTAATTTGATATATTTCCAGTAACCATAGACAATATCCACTGTTGCTAGTGTAATTTCCTAAGGATCTTCGAACATCCGTTGATTGAATCATATTTTGAGAGTTTAACCAAGATAAGCTTGAACTCGAAATTTTTTCTTTGTAATATTATATTTAATAAAATCGTACAAAATAGTCTAATAAGATAGAATGGTAAATTCCGTGAGTAAATATGATAGGTCAATCTCACAAACCTCTTTTGTTGATGAAGTTCTCTTAAATTTCTTTGTTTGTTCTTCAGTCATCAATCTTCAGGGTTATTCAGTGATGTCTGATACTCAATTATAATACTTTAATCCTAGTCCGAGACTTGACTTTAATAGACTAGAAATCAAGATATAGTTTTCTACATATACCATTGACAACAAGCTTGAGATCGCAAAACTTGCGAGTTCGACCGAGCGATGCTCTAACAATCTCCCTCTTTGTCAATTTTAGTAACAAAACTATGAATACATGAAATAAAAAGGGTACCCAAGTACACCACAATCTTTTCGAAATCAACCTGTAAGTCTGATACCTTGTGTGATCGTCTATGGACAAAGTGAAGACAATACAACAACAAGGTAATCACTTGATAATAGTTATGGTACAAGACTGATACTATAGGATCACTATCAAGTGCATACCTTGAATTAATGTACAAGTGTTTTAACTTTTAATTATAATAAAACCAATTATAACTGCGGAAAGTAAAAGTAAATAACACAACAAGATTTTGTTAACGAGGAAAGTACAAATGCAGAAAAACCTCTGGTCCTAGTCTAGTTTCGAATACTCTCAGAATCAAGTCGTTATACAAAGAACAAAGCCAACTTCGTATAGTTGATACCAATTAATCTATCCCTAGTTACTTAGTTCCCTCAATATTCCTGCGCCTATAACCATCTGGCCAACACACGCGAATCCCAAGATATAAATCACTATCTCGATTTGTTTTACCGATGTAAAATCTTCAGCACCCAACTCCTTTTTATTTTCTTCCAAACAATAAAGGAACAAGGTTGGTTTCAAACCACTCTAACAATCTTTGAATCAAAGATATATTGAGTTTTGACAAAGGTCTTCCGTTTAACAAGTAAACTCCTTTGTCGGGTTTGAATCAACCAAGATCTTTATTACCGAAGTAATTAGATCTAGATTCGCAATCAATCTAAATAGATATCAAAAGAGAACTAAAAAGAGATGACGATCTATACAACTAGATAATCACAAGTCTATCAAAGATAAACAAGATCTAGTCGAATCCCAGTTGATCAAGGTGTGTGCACTGATAGACACATTTATGTGTCTGATTTGTCTCAATTCTATATATTGTTAGTGCTTATTTTTGTACTTATTATGGTGTTTTATGTATATGTAGTTGTTTTTGGAGAAATAAACTCTTGCGGAAAAATTAGCCCCAAAAGTGTGTTGAAAACATCCCGGAAAATTACTCAGGGCACCCTAGAAATGTGTAAAAAGCACCCAAGCAATTTGCTATAGGCACCCCAAAATGGATAAGGGGCACCCAATTTACTATTGACATCCCAACATTTGGTTAAGAGGTGTCCATATTCAACCTTTTGAATTTATGTTTTGGCGGGAAAAGGTGCAGCTTACGAACATAATTAGGGCTTGAAAATTGAAGGTGTTTGAATGGGATTAAATCATTGGAATTCATCGGGATGAGTTGGTTGATCTTAACAGGCCTAGTAATGGGTTTTGATTCAGTTAGAATTGGATGAAAATGTCGAATTAAAGAAAACAGGGCAAGTCATGTACGGGAGTTAGTTTCGAGATTCTGTGGAGATTTTGGGCGAGCCTGAGGGAGATTTAATCGCTACAATTATTTGGAAGTATCCTGTCAAAATATGATTGGTAAATGTGCTGAAATCGAAAAAATTGGAAAATCACGTGGAAGAAATCACAGAAACTCGAGTTCTTGATATTCTTCCCGAGTTTTATGTGTGGTTGAGTGTGATAACAACAAGTTTGACTCAATCTGTGACGTACATTCAACGTATTGGAGTGTGCTGAGATAAAAAAAAGAAGGGAACATTAGATGTTGCAAACAACGTGTAAGAGATAATGATGGAAATTATTTCCCGGGAAATAACAAAAAATTATAATGTGAAAATAACGGAGATTCGATGGGGCTGCTATGTATAAAAAGGTTGCTTTGGGTCAGAAAGAAAGGACAGAGAGTTTGAAAGAATAAATAGTGCCGTAAATCGATTGAATTGAGCGTTACAGAGATCTCTTTTCTGCTGATATTAGAACATGAAGAACAAACGTATGCTCAAGTCAGTCACAGAAGAGTAGCAGACACAGTCACTAATAAACCACAACAGGAAAGTATCGTTTATCTTTTTGGTGGAAATAACCTTTTTGTAACTCAGTCGTGTGGTCGTTGGAGATATTTAGCCACAGAAAGTCGTTGTAAGAAAATTTTCGTTTATTTAAATACAATGATTATCAATTTTTCTCTAGTTTTCTTTTTATGAGTAGCTAAATTATTTTCTAGGGTAAGGAGGAAGTTATTTTTGATATGCACTATTAATAGTTTTGTTTCTTAGACAATAATTACTCTATTATTTGTGCTATTCATGACTAATAATTTCTCTTCTAAAAATGCGTTATTTTAATTGTCCTGGGCAGTTTTTAAACTGTTGATATTTTACGAGTGAAGGAGGTTATATGTTTGTGTAACGACGAAAGTCGCATAATTAATTTTAAACGTTTTATCTCCCAAACATGAGATTGATTTCAATATGGTTTTGAGTATTTTATGAGCAATTGTTTGAGATAATAAATTGTTAATTTTACAAGCATCAAAAGTAGTGGAATCGCAAACCCTAGATTCATCTTTCCTTGGTAAAAACAAAAATCAAATTTAATTAGTTTTTTTTTTAGTATTCCTTTAGTTAATCTTAAACCAAATCTTCAAAAAAGCTCGAGAATCGAATCCAATCTTTCCACTTGTAAAAACTGCATCATGCACAATATAGGCTCTACCATGACTCCTAATATAGGCTAGGATCGGTTCTACCATGACTCCCAATATAGGTGGGGATCGGTTCTACCATGACCCCCAACAAAAGTTAGGATTGGCTCTACCATGTATCCCGAGATAGGTAGATATCGGTTCTACTTTAACTCTCAACATAAGTTAAGATCGTTTATACCTTAATTCCCTCCTTAGGTACGAATTGGTCATCCGATAGATCTTCAAATAAAACCGGACCAAAACATCTATTGAATTCTTTTTGATTACGAAACGAGTTCATATATCTACTTTCTTAAACCAATGTAATAAAACATAGTTTCCTAGGATGAAATCAAACCTAAATTTAATACACAATCAAGTAACAAGTTACATAGATTATGTCGATGTCGCATTTACGAAGTTCAGAAGATAAACGTTATACTTCGTAATTCAATATACCATCTCAAAGTATTCAACAAATGGCATATACTTCCTTGACACTTTTATCATAATAATATGACCAAGTCTAATACTAGAGTATTATATATAACATCGCATGTTATGTTTTCAATCTTAAATGGTTTAAAAGTAATGATAGGAATGGAAACAAGTCAAGTCAGTATTACTAACATCAAGTGGAAGGATGATGTCTTCGTTGTAATCGATACGTCTTCGCGTTCTTCATGTCTTTGGAGCAACACTTGTATGTCTCAACATTCCTAGACTTCCTAGTCTAACCTAAACGAAGTTGACTCTAGTAATTTTAATCAAGCGACTCTAATTGAGTTTTGATACTAAAATATGACAACCAAACTTGAAATACCAATGCTTGATGGGTTCAACCAAGCAATGCTCTAACAATACATATGAATTGAATAAAATAAACCTTTCATCTCAATTTTCCATAATGCTTGATTTCTTGAATCTTCAACATCTTCTTGGATTCTTCGTACTTCAAATTCTTTTATGGTTCTGCATATGATCGTTTCAGCACCTTTATTATTGAATATCCATAGCAAATAACAACTTTTTAAAATATTCGTTTATAGATTTCTTATAATGAAAAGTGAATCTATTCAAAGGTTGTTACATCTGTGCGTAGTATTTTTACTTACCTCAATGTCCAATTGTATTATAACTTTGAAATAATACTACTGTGATATGTTCACCCCCTTAGTCCTTACATGTCTCTTTTGCATAATAGGTAAAACCTACAGCTTGCTATTTATTCCCCCTTGCATAATGCTTCGAGAACCCATATGAATAATTTCCCCTATTTTTGCCAACAAAATTGGCAAAGGTGAAAGAAAATGGATCTTAATGAACTACACCAAAGACTTATCGAGACTAAAGATAACATACCAACTTTTTAAGACGATTCCAATAAGTAAACTTAGCATCTTCATCAAAGAGAGATAAAGGTACAATCATTTCCTATAATTTTCCTATAAAGGTATAAACTTAGCACTCCCTATAAGATATAACAATTAAGCACAAATTCAAAATTGAACTCTCCTCCACTTGATGTCGTTCTCAAGAGAACAACACAACGACCTTTTCAAAGATATTAACACTTGTTGATGGTGGTTTTTTGACAAGGGGAAAACTTGTAAAAATCGCCTCTGAACCTATATCAGAGACATATCTATAATTATATATGTACTAGGGCTTCACCAGCTAAACTATCAGTATTTTATATGTGTTTATAAATATGTATAAATTCTTGAACCGGCATCAGAATTATAGATTCGTACTTATACATTATATTCCGTAAGAGAATTGGGAATACGTATCCATCTAATGGCTATACTGACCTTGAATATGCCTGCAAGATTTTAGAGCTTCACTCGGCTGAACTCTTATTATTTTATGCACGGTCATACAAATTGTTATGTATTAATCAGTGTATATTTATGGTAAAATTTATAAATATCCAGAATGAGCTACTACGCCATTTTTAATAAAAGTACTATTAGAAGCATACTATTTATTACGAAATCATATTGAACATTACTTCGAGTCGCAGAATTTCTATGGCTGGATTCCTTGAATATGTTTCGTATGCTACAAACCGACGCAAACATGGCCGTGCCTCATAGCCAGACCACCATGGGTGCGCCTCATAGCCAGGCCGTCATGGCTAGTATAGCCATGTTCATGGCCAGGTCACCTAATGGAAACGCTCTACGGCCACTGCTACATAGCCGCGCTCCATGTCTACATAGCCAACATACCCAAGCTGATATGGTTGTGTCTTATTATCTAATCGTGGTTAAAAACTAATGCTCGTGGCCATGTCCATAAATTCCTTGGATAGGTTAATATCCGAGGCCACGACCACTAGCTATCAGATAGCTAATGCGTGGCCATGACCACCAAACTTATCGTCCCAGCTATGTCATGGCCACGACCACCTAATTCCTAGGCCAAACCAATGTTCGTGGACATGACCACATTCCGTCCCTGCAAAGTTCGTGGACGCAACCACGAACCAACGCAGATAAATCATATAACGTCCCATGTCCATGCCAATTAGGTCGTGCCCCGCGCCACGACTCGGATAGCTGCCAACTAGGTCGTACCCCGCGCCATGACCCGACTAGCTATCAATTAGGCCGTGACACTCGCCACGAATTGGATATCTATCAATTGGTGCCCCGCACCACCAAACTTCTCAAGCCACTTTGGACAACTTTCAGCCTTAGCCAAATCGGTTGTGCCTCTTAGGCCATGGCTATTACTACGACACATTTGCGTATTATTATGGCTAGCATAATCAAATATGCCACAAATATGCCATATGCCACAAATACGCTATATGCCACTAAATACGCCATATGCTACTAATTAACTTGCCACAAATAGGCCACAAATAAGCCATGAGCATATTAAGTGGCTATGGGCCTGTTTACAATGCCATCTTACGACAAACTTCTTATTAGTCACACATAACCTTACAACTGAGTTGTATCTTCAAGCTATTTTACTTCGAAAAAATCTGGTTAGCTTAGGCTATTATTCAGTTAAGTACATCGTGACAACCTGGACAAGACAAGACACAATTCATGACTTTACTAATTCCTACAAGAAATAAAAACACGTTACATGGGGGAATTATTCATGGGTATTGGTCTGGTATTTTACAGCAACGTGCGGCGTGGAAATACCCCATGATAAGGAAGTTTCACGTAGTGGTAACAGTTGAGAGCGGTTAAAGGAAGTGGCCAAGTAATGGAGTAATGGTTTACGGGTTTCCTGAAACTTCCCTAGTATAATGGGCGTAACTATACCATTATCACACTATCTCCATCTCTCCATATCTCCACAATCTCCACTACTTACGAGGAAACGATGAGTGTTTCTTACAACTATAAATAGACTACTTTGTCCATTCAGAAGACTGAACATTCTTATCATTCTCAAGCTCTTCTTATTTCATAGTTCGACAACCTCACATACACAATTCAATCACCACTGATTTCCTCAACTTTCTTTGCTTTCCCTACCCTGAGATCAACCCAATTTCTTTCTTTGTAACCGAAGCAAAACGTGAACGACCAACTTCTTGGTTTAGGATCGTTTTGTACTACTTTGATTTTCGAATCTAAAGAAAGTACTTCGACATTACATTGTTTTACCTAAGAGAGACTTTTGGGTGTTAACAACACCAAACACTAGTATTTTGAGCAAGGATACTAGACAGAAGATCATCGGGAAATATGTTCCTCTGGAAACATTAGCAGAAATAGCATACCCAATCATCGGATAACCAACGCAAGAATTAAAATTGTAGTAATTTCCGAATTTCCTTTTAGAAAATGATCCATAGAAAGAAAAGTTCTCTTGTTATACTAAGTAAGGTGAGAGACATTGCTTAGAATATCTATGATCTTTTACGATGTTAATTCAGCTCCATCATTTTTTTTATGTTTACATACCAACATCATGATAAGATATGTTAACCTTAGTAATTTTTCCTAGCTTGTTATATTACAATTCTTATGGATCATGTTCTCGTCTCTTGCTTATGAGCCAAATAAGCAGGGAGAATTCTTATAAAGAGCTTAACAACTGTTAGCATCAAGTCAACTATGACTTACATATATTTCAAAGAGAACATATATGATAACAAACGTACTTACGAGTTTGATAGGTCAGTTAACTTTTTGAACATATGCCACATCTTTCTGAAGCAATTCTCAATAATTAAATATGATGATTATAGGCATCTATATTTTATGATATAAAGAGTCAGAAACATGGAATCATACAAATTCTAAGGAACCATCACACAATGCTACGTAAAATAGCAAATGAAAATAAGAACTCCGATAATTTCTTTACTGGAACTCAACCTTTATTTCCTAATAGATATGAATAAGATTATGGTAAATTGAACCATCTTGGGTTAATGAACCAACAACTCCAATAGTCGGCTGAAGATTATTAAACGTTTGGGTATCTAGAGGCTTGGTGAGAATATCATCCAATTGTTGTTTAGGAGGCACATGTTCAATTTTGACAATAAATTTCTCAAAGAGATCTCTGATAAAGCGATATATTATGTTAATGCACTTTTTCTTGAGTGCTCAACGGGATTCTCCGTGATTCGAATTGTATTTGAGTTATCACAAAGATCTTCATAGTTCTAATATTTATTCCATAATCTGTAAGCATTTGTTTCATCCATAAGAGTTGAGTACAACACGAACCTGCTGCAATATATTCTTCTTCACTTGTTGATAATATTGTGTGTTTTGTTCTTGTTATTCCAAGCTAGTGCTCAACATGACTAGTTGCGCTAGTGTCAACCCACAATTCATTAGTATTGTTTACCATGTTTGTTTCAGAAATAAGAAAGCACCTGTACTTACCTTAGAACCAGATCCAATGTCCAAATTCTGAAAGTGCTGAGTAATCATATAAACCAAATTAAGTTGTGGTTCATTTTCGACAAGAGGCGCTTCATAGATGTCCTTCTTCTACTCTTTCTTGTTGGTCTTTTTTCTCTTTGTACGACAGTCTCTAGCGTAATGTCACAGTTTGCCACACTTCTTCTCTTATTTTTGACTTTTCTGTTCTACTTCCAATTTAAAGATCAAATTCTCAAGAGTCATCTCCATGGTATTATGTTTAAGATAAATCTTAGAGTCGTTCAAAAGCGAAGGTAACATTTCTATCACGCAGCAACCTGAAAGGATTCACTGATAGTCATCAATTCTTCCTTTAACTCAGGCAAGATAACTGAAATTCTTGTATTTGTGTTGTGACAGATTTGAAATCTATCATTTTAAAGTCCAGGAATTTTCCAACGATGAATTTCTTCACCCCGGTAGAATCTTTCTTGTACTTCTTTTCAAGTGACTCCTTCACTTCCTTTAGTTTCAAGTGGTTGAAAGACACTGTAGAGAGAATCCCCAAGGCAGTTAAGAATGTAATTCTTGCATTGGAAATATGAATGCTTCCATTCTTGCACTGCAAACAATTGATGTGGATTCTCTTTCTCCCTTGTCTTAGGAGGAATTTTACCAAGTAAGAGGACAACCCCAAAGTTGTCAAATAAAACAGCATCTTTGCCTGCCATCGCTTGAAATCTACCCTAGTAAATTTCTCCGGCTTTTTCGCATGAGGGTGTGATGCAACTTTGGTGGAGGGACTAACATCATGGTTGGATTCATTTCCAATGTTAGGGTTTTTTGTTTCTTGCGTCATTATCTGAATGGAACAACACTAACAAGATTGTAAACATTTAAATGTCTTTAAGAATAGGCGTTTAGGGCGTAACTGGGCGCTTCTAAGGGATCACACATGCATTTTTCACTTCGCACGCTTGTAGAGAGGAGCACTTGGAGCCTTCGATTTTATACAATGAGATTCAAATGGACGGTCATGATTACATCGAATGGATTAGATTAAACTTAACAATTATAATCTAACGGTGTTAATAACCCATATATATGAGATGTGATCTAAAGGTCGGGACCATTTGAAATTAGTGACGGGTAGGAATCATTGAACCATTTGAATTAAATAACAATTAGGTACAATAACACCCTTTGAATTTGTAATGGTTGGTGCTGTTTCAAATTTGAAACAATTTCATTTGATTGAATGTTAGGAACAATCACATCTTTTAATAGTAGCTGTTGGGAACAATTATTACCGTTATTCAAGGGGTTGTTTCTGTAATACTCAGCCATTTTGGTCTAACTACAAATAAATAGTTTTGATGGTAAGGAGGCCCTTAGAGAGTTAAAGGATTTATTTAGTTGTCCCTTAAGTAACTGATTAGGTTTTGACCTTTTCTTTAACTCCCTGATCGCGCGTGAAGGGTTGAAAGCATATAAAATAAATAACTTACATAAAGGAACAATGGGAATTAGTCGGCTCTAGTATATAGCAGACCTAATAAGGATTTGGAGGGGAAAAAAAAGAATGATTCGTTGGTGTATGGTGGTGGTAAGGGTTTTATATAGATTGTTCTTTTATAGATTTCTTATTATTATTCTTTTTGCAACTATGTAATTGTGTTGTGAATTTCTTTTGTATTTAGGAAAGTTCACTTTGTTTCTGCATTAGGACAAATTTAGGAATTTTAAACTTGACCTTATAATAATCTTTTAGAAACACAGGGTTTGTGATGATTGTACCTTCCATGAGATTGATGTTGTGCTACTCTTAGGATTCATTGTTTTGACGTAGAAGGCCTACCTCAAAATATCCCTCTGTATCCTATTTCTGGCAGTTCTTCACTTCAATAGCTTGGAACTTCCAAGGGCTAGGGAAAACACACACCAAGAAATACCTTAATGACATGTTTACTAAATTCAACCCTGACCTCTGTTTCATCTCTGAAACCAAACAGAAGCATGAAAAACTTATAAAAACCGTGCAACAACTTAATATTCAGAATTATTGGCATGTTAATCCTGGAAGGGCTGGTGGTACTGATGGAGGCCTAGTAATGATATGGAAGAACAATCTATATATTGAGATTCTTGATTACTCCATTAACCATATCAATGCTATAATCAAGCCTACTAGTGGCTCTTCTTGGCTTTTTTCTGGTTACTATGGCAACCCTTATGACACTAAGAGTAAAATTAATTCTTGGAAAAATTTGGAGTACACAGCTTCCAAACACTCCCTTCCTTGGTTGGTCATTGGAGATTTCAATTTCATCTTACATGATAATGAAAAGTACAATACTCAACCACTTGACAATGTTGAAGCTAATCTCTTTAGTAACAAAATCATTGATTTGGATTTAAATGATCTAGGAAGTGTAGGCTGCCCTTTCACTTGGTCTAATAAGAGAAGTGTCCATGCTCTCACTGAGCAGAGATTGGATAGAGGACTCGCCACTGAATCCTGGCTTCTCCTGTATCCAAACTCTACTATCACTAATCTTCTAGCTATTGGTTCTGATCATCACCTTATTCTTCTTAACACTAATCCTTCTTGGTGCACTGGTAAAATTCCTTTCAAATTCTTTGGTCCTTGGTTGGACCATAAGGATTGTAAGGATATTATTGTTGAATGCTGGCAGAGAAACTTGTATGGTTCTAGTGCATTCCTCATTTCCAGAAATCTCAAAAACATTAAGATGAAACTAAAAGTATGGAAAAAAGAAGTGTATGACAACATCAAAACTAATATTGAAGAAAGTAAACAACACCTAAACTGGTTACAAGGAAACTACTTCAGACATGATAGAAGTGAAGCTATAAAAGCTGCAATGCAAGTTCTCAGAGATTGGCAAGACATTGAAGAAAAATTCTGGAAAACCAAAAGCAGAGATCAATTCATCAAATTTGGGGACAAGAATACTAGTTACTTCCACAGAGATACCAAATGCAGAATAAGAAGAAATAGGATAGACTCTATACAGGATAGTGCTGGAAATTGGACCGAGGACTATCAAGAAATAAAGAAATGCTTCACCAACCACTTCACCATGATGGCCACTGCTGAAACACCTGCTATGAATCATGATATTATCAACCTCATAACTACTTCTATAACCAACTCTGACAACAACAATCTCAACAGAATCCCTGACAAACATGAAGTCAAGGCAATCCTTTTCAGTATGGCCAAATACTTCTTTCAAGCCAATTGGGATATTGTGGGAGAAGACTTGGTAAAAATGGTCCAGCATTTCTTCATGACTGGGCATCTTCTCAGAGAAATATATTCAACTTTCATATCCCTGATACCCAAAATAGATAACCCATCTTATCCTAGTCACTTCAGACCCATTAGTCTCTGAAACACCACCTACAAAATTATATATAAACTCCTAGATCAAAGAATGAAACCATAACTAAACAAAATCATTTTTCCTTACCAATCTGCTTTCATACCTGGAAGACAAATTTCTGACAACATAGCCATTGCTCATGAAGTTATTCACTCCATGAGAACCATAAGAGGTATAAAGGGTAATAAAGGAAGCATGGGGATCAATATTAATATGGAAAAAGCCTTTGATAGAGTTGACTGGAAATTTCTTCATATCATTATGACTAAAATTGGCTTCAACTCTGATTGGTGCAAGAAGATCATGCAATGCATCTCTACTACATCTGCAACTGTCCTTATAAATGGTTCTCCAGATATCTTCTTCAACCCCTCAAGAGGGATCATACAAGGGGATCCCTATCCCCATATCTATTCCTTTTATGTATGAAAGCCCTATCTAGAACTCTATCTCATGCTGAATACTTGGCATTATTTCTGGAGTAAAAATCTGCAAGAATGCTCCATCAATAAACCACCTTCTATTTGTTGATGATTGTATGGTCTTCTGCAAAGAAAATACTACTGAAGCCCAAAACCTCAAGGAGATCCTCAACATTTTTGGGGACACTTCTGGTCACTTATCAACTTCAATAAATCTGGTGCTTTTTTCAGCAAGGACACTGATCCAGCTCTAATTCCTACAATCTGCAATTTGTTAGGACTTTAGGTTCTACCTTTAAATGACAAGTACTGAGGCTCTCCACTATTCACTCATAGAAGCAAGATACAATCTTTCAGACTAGGAGTGGATAAGATGAAGATGAGGCTCTCAAGTTGTAAGAATACTCCTTTAAACCCTACTGGAAGAGAAGTTTCAATAAAATCTGTCACTTCAACAACCAATATCTACCAAATGAACTGTTTCAGAATACCAAAGCAAACTCTTCAAGACATGAACAAGTTACAAAAGGATTTCTTTTGGGGGAAGAATCTGGAAAATCCCACTAGATACTACCCTAAGGCTTGGACAGCTATATGCAAACCTAAGGATCTTGGTGGATTAGGATTCATGAATATGGAACTTTTCAATAGCTCCATGATAACAAAAATAGGGTGGAGATTAGAACAAGATAAAGATTCTTTATGGTTCCAATTGATGGATGCCAAATACTTAATAGGAAGAAATGTGCTAAATATGAACACTAAAGCTAAAGATGGAGATTCTTGGATATGGAAAGGGGTTCTTGAAGGTATTCAGAACATTCAGCAACACTGCTTCTGGAGAATAGGCAATGACAACAAAGTAAGAGTCTAGGAGGACATATGGATACCTAATTCAACCGACAAACTCACAAAACCTGCAAACTGCCACAATGGTATTCAACTTCTAGCTCACTTAATGACAGATCAAAGGGAATGGAACATTCAGCTTATTCAACAGATCTTCAGTCCTGATATTTCTCAAGCTATCACTGATCTTGTTATCCACACCAGGTAAGAGGACAACATGCAATGGAACCTCAACAATACAGGAAAATTCTCTGTTAAAGCACTGTACAAAGCCAAAATAGAGAATCTTTACAGAAATGACCATGCAACAAGAGACTGGGGAGCTCTATGGAGTTTGGAAGTTGCACCTGCTATCAAAATCTTTCTCTGGAAATGTGCTCATGAAATCCTCCTAACTAATGCTAAAACCGCAAGCATTCTTCATTATATTGATCCTATATGCAAAATATGCAAAAATGGGGAGGAGACAATGACACACATGTTCCTCAATTGCCCAGCTTCTACTGATGTTTGACATCATATGTTTGGTGAAAGTAATGGTCTGTTTGACCATCAAACACCTTTCATGTATTGGTTCAATACTTGGTTTCAACATACAAGCAACAATGAAAATATCAGCACTTATGCTACTACTTGCTGGTTTATTTGGAAGGCTAGATGTGATCTAGTTTCCAAACCATCAAACCCAATTCTAAGAAAACCACTCTTAGTATTCAACAACACTTATGTGATTATAACAGAATCCAGAATTTGGCTCATCATGCCTTGAATACTCAGGGGCATATCTCTGAAACTGGTCTTCAAAGAGAAGAAACATGATTCCATGTTGGCATCCCTCAGCAAAAGCAGGATTATGATTACATAATCAAAATCTGCACTATACAGGATCCTAACAGTTATCATTTTTTCTCATCTCTGACTGTTACTGATTTTGCAGGCAAATATGTTGATACCAGAGGACACACATGCCAATTGGGAGCAAGCGTAGCCACAGGAGGAGCAGAACTAGCATTTGGCTGGGCTGAGGAAAAGCAACACATGAATATCGAGATACATGCTGAAACCAATGAAATTTTGGAACATTTCAATGCTCTTTACATCAAAGCCATCAAAGGAAGATTCAACAGGAACTATCACAGGGAAAAGCAGCTTTTGAATGAAGATACCACATTAAAAATTAAACCTGTAACTTTTGTTTTAACGGGTCTTAAACGTCTACATAGACTCCAAAATATGCAAGCCTTAAATATGGCTATTGTCTGTAAAAACCTTAGCAGTGGGTCAGATGTTTGTCTAAACAATGATACCACTATCTCTTCTATGTATCACTTTCCTTAGGCTTTACCTAAGTTTCCCTAAAAAAAAAAGTGTTAGCGGTATTTTAGAAAAAAAGGCCACATTTACTACTTCCTTGTTGTGTATTTCGGAGTAATACGATAGGAGTATGTTCCGTACAAATATTTTGAAAGAGCAGTCAGTTAACTCTTTCGAAGTGGTGTAATAACAGTAATTCTGGATACCACTGTTGGGTATGTTTTGTACACCCGGATGGATCCGTTCCTTGCATTAGAAATTGTGAAGAGCGTAGGAAGGTTCTTTTAATACCTTGGATTTTCGGGTTATTTTGTATCTCAGTAATTAGTTTAAATGGTTAATTGCCTAAATTGCTTAAATCCAGGTTAGAGTTGCACTTGTATAGTTACTTATTTAACAAATTCTTAAATTTGTCGTGGTCGGGATCTATCGTGAAATTGCTTGGAGTTTACCTCCCGTTGATTTTTTTCTAGGTGTTGTTAGGGATCGTGAAGTAGTTTGATTGATTCCAGTTCCGGTGGATATTCCGAGGATATCTAACTGAGGGTGGACATCTATACTTGTTTTATTTTTATTTCGTTATATAGTTATAAGGCAGTGAGATACTTTCTTTCGGTTGACTTTATTGTTATTTTCTTTTGTTAGTTCGATGTTAAAGGTGGATTGTATTATTGAAGTCGTGAACACCATTACTAGATATTGTTATTTTTATTTGGAAATAAAATTCCCTTCAGTATATACAATTGTAACAGAACTGTGTCCTAGTTTTCTGTGGTTATGTACCTTGTTGCAGAAAATTAACGACATACTTTTTATTTAATCATCGACCGAGGTTATGTAGAAAGCAGGGTTGTTACAATTGGTATCAGAGCTTAGGTTAGAGTGACTCTATGACTTGGGGGAGTGAGCCTAGGACGTTTCGTTATGTATATCCATAGTTTGGATATGCTTTACAAATATTAGTATATTTGTATTCTTTTCGAAGATTATCATTGGATTATATAGGAATTTCAAGGCGTGGTACTAGGAGACGTAATGGTACTGGAAGAGGTGGTACCGGAAATGGTGGTCCTATTGATGGAGATGAACCAAAATTAGGAAATCATACTATGAATGTGAATATGGCGCAGCTGACCCAGTTAATAGCCCAAGCAGTCGCTGCTTCTATGAATCAAAATGTTGGACATGACAACAATCATCAGAACCAAGGACCTTCTACTGAAACTGAGAAAGATAGGTATAGAAAGGTTGAGTTTTAGTTCAAGAAGTTGAACCCGAAATTTTTTTCTAGAAAGTCTGATAACCCAATGATAGCCCATGAATGGAAGGATGAGATGGTCAATATTTTTAGGGCCGTAGGACCTTCTTGCACAGAAGTATTTAAACAGAGATTAGCTACCTTTCAGCTCACTGGAGATGCTCATACTTGGTGGGCTTCAGCTTCACGTGGCTTGGATCATGCCACAATGACATGGACAGACTTCATTCATATGTTTGATGACAAATATTTCCCTCAGAGTATTCGAAATACTAAGGAGCGAGAGTTTCTTACATTTAAGCAGGTTACTTTATCTGTTATAGAGTACGAGATTGAATACTCAAGATTGTCGATGTTTGTATCTCACCTGGTAGATACTGAAGAGAAAAATAGACGTAGGTTTGTTTATGGTCTGAATGCTGTGTATCATAGGAATATTTTTGGAAATCATGTGATTGACACATATGTTGGGGATGTTGAGTGTGCAAGAGAGATTGAGCAAGACTTTTTGGCTCATAAGAGGGATGAGGAATACCTGAAGAAGGAGAGTAAGGTTGACCGTGCATCAAAGTATTCATCGAGTCAACATGGAAGTGGTAAGAACCAGCAGACCCAGAATGTCACTCAACAAGGTTATCATCCAGGGAAGAAAATGAAGGGGTATTTGAATCAAGGGAGTCGTGGTCAGAAGAACGATGGTAATGAAGGAGCAGTAGTGCCAGCTGAGGGCGAGGCTCTTGCTGCAAAACCAATTAACTTCTATAGGGTTTGTTATAACTATCGTGAAAGGGACATAAGACATCAGAATGTACCAAATAAAAGGTTCAAACAACAGACATACGTGAGCATCTAAACGCTGGAATTTGAAACCGTAATGTGCAACCTCGTGATCAGGGTCAACTCTTTGCTGTGCAACCTCATGACACAGATAATACTAGTTTGGGAGGTACTTTCTTTATTTTTAGAGGAGCCTGTTAGTAATTTATTTGATACCAGAGCTACATATTATTTCATTTCTTCTAGGTTAGTTCGAATGATAAACCTTTCTGTGGTAGTGTGTGATTTTACGTTATGTGTTTCCACCCCTATTAGTAGTATGGTAGAGTTGAGTAACAAGGTTGATGCATGTCCTATTATGATTGATGATGTTGAGAACTTGCCGGATCTTTATGTGCTGGAGATGGTTCCTTACGATGTAATATTAGGAATTGACTGGTTATCTTCTAATTTTGTGCAATTGGATTGTGCTGACAAGACAAACACTTTTGCAAAGCCGGGTCAATCTAAGGTAGTGGTGCATACTACATCTCGAAGTCTGTTTGTAGAAGCTTTTCTTAGCCATATTGAGGGTGAAGTAGTAGATAGTGAATCTCTGCAGATTGCGAGTATCGCAGTGGTGTCTGATTTTGCGGATTTGTTCCAAAAGGTTCCTGGATTACCTCCAAGTAGGGAAGTATAGTTCTGTATCGAACTTCAACCAGGTATGTCACAAATTGCTCGTGCTCCTTACAAATGTCTCCAAAGGAAATGCAGGAGTTGAAGTCTCAGATTGACAATCTTTTAAGTTAAGGATTTATTCGACGCAGTTCTTCACCATGGGGTGATCCTGTTTTATTTGTGAAAAAGAAAGATGGTTCTTTACGATTGTGTGTTGATTACCATGAACTGAACAATGTCACGATAAGAAACAAGTATCCTTTACCTAGGATTAATGATTTATTTGACCAGTTAAATTGAGCTATATGGTTTTCGAAGATCGACTTGCGATTAGGATATCATCAGCTTCTTGTTAGAGATCAAGATATTTCCAAGACTACATTTCTAACTCGTTATGGATCTTATGAGTTCGTGGTGATGCATTTTGGGGTTAGAAATGCACCAGCAGTGTTTATGGACTTGATGAATCGAGTATTTCGAGATTTTCTTGATCAATTTATTATTGTTTTTGTTGATGATATTCTTGTATACTCTAAGACTCTGGAAGAACACGAGGAACACTTAAGCTTAGTGTTGCAGACTTTGAGAGAGCATCAGTTATTTGCAAAGTTCTCGAAATGTGAACTTTGGCAACAATCAGTTAAGTTTTTGGGGCATGTGATATCTGAATCGGGTGGTGATGAAAGATTTGGGTTCAGGTTACATAAAGATACATGTATGCATCAATGACTGCATTCATTATAGGAAGAAATACAAGGATCATATCAAGTGTCCCACCTGTGGGGAATCAAGATGGAAAGTTGACGACACCACCCAAGAGGTGCACGACAAAAGTCTTGTGGTATTTCCCAATTATCCCAAGACTGAAACGGCTGTTTCAATCAAAGATAATTGTCGAATATTTATTGTGGCACGAATCCAGAAAGAAAGAAGAGGGTGTTTTACGGCATCCGGCGGACTCACAAGCATGGAAAAATATAGATAAAATATATCCCGTAATTCGTGATGATCCTCGCGGCTAGGAATTTCGGATGACGGGGTTGACGTAAACAAAGGCATGCTAAAACAACACAGTGTGTGGCCAATTCTGACAGTGATTTACAACCTTCCGCCAGAGTTGTGTATGAAGAGAAAGTTCACCATGCTGTCATTAATTATCGATGGGGGGCCTTGTAAGGACATTGATGTTATGTTACAACCGTTTGTCGAGGATCTCAAGGAATTTCTTGAGGGATTCGAATGTTCTGATGCGCTGAAACATGAGATGTTTACTCTACGTGCGGTTGTTTTATGGACAATAAATGATTACCCGGCTCTCGGTACACTGTGTGGTTTCCTCTACCAAGGACGAGATGCCTGTAAGGTGTTTGGGAGAAATACTTACTATGTCAGGCTAAAACATTGTAAAAAAGAGGTTTATACCGGGCATAGAAGATACCTACCGTACGGTCATCCAATCAGAAGTCAGAAGGGGTTCAAAGGAAAAGATGAAACTGAAGAGGCTCTGGAAATTTTGACCCCGTCACAAATATATAATGAGGTAAAGTCTATAAAGAATAAATGGGGAAACGGACCGAAGAATATTGTGGTGGAATTCGTGAAGGATAACCCTGGAAAAGGTGGAAAGATGAAGAGAATCGAAAAGACCATCGACTCAAAAAAGGGGAAGGGCAAGGAGAAGGGGAAGGAGAAGAAGATCTACAGCCCTACTGGAAAAAGTTCAATATATGGTTCCGGCTCCTCCCCTACTGGCGGTATCATGTTGTCCACAATTTCATAGATTTCATGCACGTCGAAAAGAACGTATGCGAGAGCATCGTTGGAACATTATTGAACAATGAATTTAAGTCGAAAGACCACTTTGCTTCTCGAATAGACCTGCAACACATGGGTTTTAGAGACAAGTTGCAACCTCAGGAAAATGACAAAGGGGGATATATACTACCGACAACATGTCACTCATTAAGCCGGAGGAAAAGGACAAGTTCTGTGCAACATTATCCGAGATAAAGGTTCCACAAGGGTATTGTTCAAACTTTTCAACCCAGGTGAATCGAAAAGATCGAAAGTTTATCGGACTAAAATCGCATGATTATCACATGCTAATGCAACATTTTTCCCATTGCGATTAAATCAATTATGCCGCAGCCAATAAGATATGCTATTATCAGGTTTTGTTTCTTTTTCAGGGCAATACCTAGCAAAGAAATCAAGGTGGCAGAGCTAGAAAAATTGCAGTCGGATCTCGTTGGGACGTTGTGCTTGCTCGATAAATACTTTCCTCCATCCTTTTTCGACATCATGGTTCATTTAACTGTGCATCTTACCAGGGAAGTGCAAATTTGTGGTCCTGTATTCTTTCGATGGATGTATCCATTTGAAAGGTGCATGAAGGTCATTAAAGGGCATGTGCGAAACAGAAACAGACCTGGAGGAAGCATTGCTGAAGGGAACATTGCGGAAGAGACAATTGAGATGATCAGTGAGAAACAACAAAGCATGAATGATACAATCATAATTCCACCAGAAAAACTCAACACATCTGACACTGGCGAAGATTCTTATTCTTTCAGGGGAAAACCAATGTCATCTCCTAAGTTTCCTATTGTTGATATGGATCTATTTGATAAAGCGCATTTCTATGTATTGCGAAATTCGCATGAAGTTGGTCCTTACATTGAGTAAGTATAACTAGATATAACCAAATAACCTCATTTTTTATTTAGTTTTTGATTCTGTGACCGAATTTCTGTAAAGATAATAACATTAGTCATTGTACTGTCCAAAGACGACACCAGAAATTTTTGAAGGATAAGTATCTTGGTATGAATGATAGACATCTAGATAAAAAACATAATGAAGAGTTCGCCAAATGGTTACAAAAAGTGGTAAGAGTTTGCAGAAAATGTCACTCTTGCTACGTAACTTTTGCGTTGAGACGGAGGCTAATCCTTATAATGTATTTCAGGTTGAGAGTGAGTGGGCAGACTCTATGGAAAACTTCAATCAGGACTTAAGGTGGCTATCAATCCAAACGAATGCACAAGTAGAGACATACGAAGCATATCACATCAATGGATACCTGTTTCGCACAAAATCTCATGATGGTTCCGTTAACCAGAATAGTGGGGTTTATGTAGAGGCAACTGACACACACATTAGAAAAGCGGGGATTACCCTTAATCTGGCGGATTATTATGGTGTTTTACAAGAGATATGGGTGATGACATATCATTCGTTGAAAGTGCCACTTTTCAAGTGTAAATGGGTTACCAAAGCAGGGGTCTCAAAAGACAACTTGGCTACATTTTGGTTGAGCTTGATAAGTTGGGACTCCAGAATGATCCTTTCATTGTAGCCTCCCAAGATAAGCATGTATTTTATGTTTTAGACTAGGAAAATAAAAAAAAGGCTATTGTGTTAGGTGCACCTACCCAAGTATGGAAATATGCTGGTGATGAAGTCGGCGAGGAATTCAGTATGACGGTTATTTGTCGGAATGAGTATCAATTTCCAGAGGTAGATAAACTTGACCTGCAAAGGACATCCAGAGATGATTAAAATCGGACCGACATTAAGGGTAGAACTGCAAGGAAATCACCCGCACCAACAACAGTCCCTACTTCTCAAACGACTGCATCTGAGCAATCATTTCCAAGGATTAAGCGATAATCAATCCAAGTGATAGAATGTAGTTGTTTGTGTTTGATAATAGATGAAAGATTAGGTTGGAACATTTTTTCGTTTTTGTTTAAGGAACTGGTTAGTATAAATATACTCTTAGCCTTTGTTTTTGGTTTTGGGTTATACTATTTTGGTAATGTTAATCATCATGGTACTGAATTTGGTTCAAATTTAAGTTGGCACTTTGGATTTTCCTGTTATCTGGAGAATGAATGTATGGATTGTTTAAAAAAATTGATTCTTAAATCATGGTGGGGTTTTGTATGCAGATGGGTTTTATCAATGTTGGATGAGTGAAAATTGTGAGTGAGTTTGGATAATAGGCTTGCACATAGATTTTTTTTTTGGAATTGGGCCTAAAATAGGCTTTGAATTAATCTTAATACCCTAGTTTCTACCATATTAAACAACATTTTATATACCCTATTGATTCACTAATTTAGCCATTCCTACCTATCTCTACTTAACAATTATTGGAATTTTAGAATCATTCACGAAGAACATTGCTTGTTTGTACATCTATTGTATTCAATCCATTATTAATGAAATCAAAAGAGCAAGAAAAACTGACAAATTTCTTCAAACCCTTCAAACCTATATCCATCACAAGTTTAATACTACTGAAATTTCAAACGACTAGAAGAACACAACTAGTTTAATTATATCTAAAGAAGGACAAAGCAAACAGAATACCACTTCTAAACACCCGACTGGATACCAGTGTCATTACAACTTTCTTTTTACAACCAAAATTCAAAGCTGCAACATTACTAATCTACCTGACATAAAAAAGGTTAATCATAACCACTGCAACTCTCCCAGATGCTATATTTACAATGCACCTGCTGCAAACTGAACCCCAAAATCATCTTACGTTATAAGACCTTCATCAACATCATCTATCAAACAAAAAACAAAAAAAGAAACCCCATTCTCCATACACTTCTTCAGCAACATAAAGTATCATCAATATCCCCACAAGTTTTCACGAAAATGCACAAGAGAAATAGTAATCAAAATATCACATTACTCTAGTTCTAAGGGATTTGATAGTTTCTATAAGGCAATCACCGAGAATCACCATCACTGTTGCTGATGTAGTTTAACTCATCCTCTTCATAGTAGGCACCAGTACCATCATCATCGTCTGAAGATGTGTACGGACCCTGGAGATCATCATCTTCGGTTTCTTGTTCCTCATCTTCTTCTTCATTGCAAACCACCAACTCACCGGAAAACACAGGCTCTCCATCGAGGTATAACCCAGGAATATCCTCTCCATCAGAATCCATATTCAGGGGTTCTGACCTGGTTCGAGCAAACTTACGAGGGTTGTTCTTCTTTTCGGCGAGATAGAGCTTGTACATCACATCTTCAAACTATTGACTCTTCCTCTTCTTTTTATCTTTTTATTTTTCTCTCTCATCTCTCTTCATTGAATCATCACTGCTCTCCTCATATTCTCTTCCTTCACAGTTCTTTTCTTCATCTTCACTATCACTTTCTGTCGCACTGCGAGTTTTCCCTCATGAACACTTCCACTCTCTTCGTCGTTGAAGCTTCTTTCTGTTTCGACGTGCATCTATGGCATCCAACTTTCTCATCCACAACTGAAATTCCTCATCATTTTCAACCCTTAATCTTTCAAATTCTTCTAGATCTTCTTGCTCTTTCTTCCCTATCTTCTCCTGATTCAGAAAAGGAATCAACCTTTCAATCTCAGAGCTTGATAAAGTCCCAATTGTCAACTTTGCACGTACCATTGCATCCGAATCGGGTGGTGGCTCGGTGTGATTTCCATTTGCTGAACTACTAGCATTCTCTGTCATTATCTGTTTTCTTAATCTCTATTTCTATGATTTATTCTTTTGGTATAATAATATGTTTATCCCCCTGCCTTGTTTAAATAATGGTAGTATATTAGCCATAAATGGTCTTTTATGGAGCTTGGTCAAGTGTATGTCGCTTGGATATTAACTCCTTTTTAATGCCATGCGCGCACCCTCTTCAAAGACGTCATTACTCTGCTAAACCCTATTTCCAAAGCCTAAATCTAGTCGCTTAATTCATTAGCTTTTACTCCAGTTCGAACTATACCATTAAGAGGTGCATTGTTAGGTCACCTAATTAAACCGTTTGGTTTTATGCATTCATAGAAGGAACGTCTATCAGATGAGTTATTTCTATAGCCATTCAGCTAGTTAATTACTTGGCAGAACATCTTGGACTAGTTTTTGTTGTTGTCTTCTTTTTTGCTGCTGAATCCATTAAAACACTTGCACAAGCACCAAAATATTTTAATGGATTCAGCAACAAACAAGAAGACAACAACAAAACCAAGTCCAAGCATTAATACTAGTGTTTGGGATTAAAGGGGTGAAAGAGTAGTAAAGTATGAGGAAATGGAAATATAGGTTTGGGGTAGAAAGGATGAATGAGTTGCAGAGTACGAGGAGGAAGAGTTTATTCTTTGTGAGTTGTGGAGCATCAGATGATTCATCTATAGATTGTAACTATCCTTTGGTCCCTATGGAGTAGCAGAAACTGTTTAGTGTTTCAAAACACTAAGCTTAAATAACTATAGATGGGCAGCTTGGTGGATTGATTCGTCTTGTTACCTACCTCCTTCGAGTCGATACCATGCATTCGAATTTGGGAAAAAGCTTTTTTGTTTAATTTTTTTTTTGAAAGTCAGTTAATGACTGTAGGGCTGGAGAAGAAAAAGGCCCTCAACAAAGCTGGGCCTTGTGCTGTCGCAGTTACAGCCCATTTCATATAACCAGTAATAAACATCCCATTTCATGTACCCAGTAATAAATAGAACTGGCGTGGCTATAAAACGCACACTATGGACACGCATACAAGCGTGTCTAATAAAACTGACTTTTTATCCATGCATATAAAACGGCGTGGCTATAAAACGTACACTATGGACACACACACAAGCGTGTCTAATAAAAATGACTTTTTAACCACGCATATAAACCCGCGTGGCTATAAAACGCACACTATGGACACACATACAAGCGTGTATAATAAAACCAACTTTTTAACCACGCATATAAACCGGCGTGGCTATAAAACGCATACTATGGACACACATACAAGCGTTTCTAATAAAACCAACTTTTTAACCACGCATATAAACCAGCGTGTCTATAAATCGTATACTATGGACACGCATACTAGCGTGTCTAATAAAACCAACTTTTTAACCACGCCTTAAGTGGCGTGACTATTTTTATGGACACACCACAACTGGTTAACGTGGCCATACACTGGTCTATAAATACGCCCAATAAAAAATTAAAAGTTAACGTGACTAAACGGTTGATATTTGGACACGCTACTAGCCCTGGTGTGGTTGAAAGCACTTATATTAACACGCCCATAGACCACGCCAAAACAAAAAAGGCGTGACAGGGAAATTTATATCTGGCGTGGATAAAGGCCACTTTTGTACTAGTGCATAGTTAAGTCTCGGACTAGGATATAAAGTGTAGTTGAGCTCAAGAACTCCATGGTAATCATCATACAAGACGAATAACTACTCAAAGAACTGGTGAAACTTCATCGACTAAAAGGTATGTGGATACTTGAACTTATCTATCACTCAAAAGTCTATCTACTCTATATCCTATCTTGAGACAAAAGTGGTTTTGCTATATAGACTTTGATTATACACATTTGCTATCTTGAGCCGAGTTTATCTCGCTTATCTATTTCTCAAAATATGTGTTGGTAAGCTTTCGCTTTGACCAAGTTCATCTTTACCTAGTGACGAAAGTCATGATATGTTTCAATCACTTGAAAATGGCTTTGATGAAAAATGGTTTGTGAATAACAACTATATAACGTCCTCTAAGAATGTTTCAATGATTGAAATGAGAGTTTAGAATATATAACCAATGTCGGATATAACCATTGTGTGGTAACACATATATGTATAAGTCCTTATTCCTTGAACCAAAGTATGCGTACTTTGTTGATCAGGAAAACTGGAACAAGAGTCCTCCAACTCAGTCCGTGAACCCAGTCCGCGAACTGTCGGAGGTTCTCGACCCGAGAAAATCTGCTGGAGTTTGTAAACTTCTTCCGCGAACTTAAGTCCGCGTACTTGAGTTGGTTATTTCTAAATACGATTATTTGTGAACTTATACTTGTATAAAATAAGGAATGCAAGTTTGCAAACCGTGGCTATAAATTTCATGAACCGATTCGAGTGAATCAAATCGTTTTTGTTTCGATTGTGTCTTGTGTACTTCTATAATATCTAAGCAATTGAAAAACTCTCTAACTAGTTCATTTGAACTAGTTATGGTGAAGAAGAATATGGTTAATATAAAAGTGCTCATATGGCTAACCATTTGGTTAACTATTGTTGAACCAACAAATGTACATGTTTGGGTACGGTTACACAAACCTAAAATAGTGCATTTCATTTGTGTGTAACAAGCTAAGTTTTCGATCTAACGGTTGAAAGATATTAGCTTGAATCTAATCAGGTTTTCATCTAACGGTGAATATTGAATGCTTTGTTACCAAGCTAACATGGATTGTAAACCCTGATTTTAAAGACTATATAAGAGAGAACTCTAGCAACTGGGAAAAATAATCCCCACACCTTACGTGTGATATAAGCTAGAGTTGATTCTCCTTTAACCTTAAGTTTCTTCTTGAAAACCAGGTTAACGACTTAAAGACTTCATTGGGATTGTGAAGCCAAACCGATACTACTTTCTCGTAGTTGTGTGATCTGATCTTGCAGTATCGTACGAGTACAATCGCAAATATTGGCTTGAGATTGATATCTCCGATAGGCAAGATATAATAGTAATCACAAACATCTTCGTCTCATCGTTTGTCATTCCACAATATCTTCTTTCGCCACGTCGATTAAGATTATTGTGAGGTGACTGATAATACTGATATGTTCTTCGGGAATATAAGTCTGGTTTATCAATTGGTTCATGTTCACCTTGATATATCGAAAGTCGAAACAAAAACTTGTAGGTATTTCTGTGGGAGACAGATTTATCTATTACCGTAGACTTTTCTGTGTGATACAAATTTGTTTATTAAAGTCTTCGACTTTGGGTCGTAGCAACTCTTAGTTGTGGGTGAGATCAGGTAAGGGAATCAAGTGCATAGTATCCTGCTGGGATCAGAGACGTAGGAGCATAACTGTACCTTGGATTAGTGTGAGATTGATTGGGGTTCAATTACACTCCAGACCGAAGTTAGCTTGTTGTAGGATAGTGTCTGTAGCGGCTTAATACAGTGTGTGTTCAATCCGGACTAGGTCCCGGGGTTTTTCTGCATTTGGGGGTTCCTTGTTAACAAAACTTCTGGTGTTTGTGTTATTTCTTTTCCGCATTATATTTTGTTATATGATTGAAATATCACAGGTTGCGCGTTAGTTCAATCAATTAGAATACCCGACCTTTGGTTGTTGATTTACATTAATTGAAACTTGGATATTAGTCTTTGGTACCATCCAAGTTATCTCTCTTATATTTAATCAGACTCGCAGATTTCTATTTGCTTGAGTAAGGATTAAATCGAGAGATCGAGATAATATAACTCTTTGATGTACTTTATTAAGATTGAGTCCAGTTGATTCTATTGAAAGTATATTGGAGTTAGTCCATACAGATTGCTAAGAAAAATATTGGGTGTGGTTGTTATACCCCCTTTTTCAGAAATGTAGAGTTTAGATTACGTAACCAACTATGGATATAAGCATATATAGTGTGTTCGCACATTAATGTATAAATCCATATGCCGGAAACCAAGTGTGTGCATATGTGTGCATACAATATTGGTGAAGAAGACAGGTTGGGTACGCGTACCAGTGGAAGTTTTCGAACCGAAAATTTATGCTGAGTTTGTAAGTTTGCAAACTGTTAAACCAGTCACCTTAGATACACATACCCGTACGCGTACCCACGGAATTTTTCAAACGAAAATTTCTGCTGAGTTTGTAAACTCAAATCCGGTATTTATGGTACGCGTACCCTAGATGGTTATATTTCTCAAATCGGAAGTTCATGAACTTAAACAATAAATCAATAAGGATTGCAATCTTTGCAAACCGTTGCTATATTGTTCATGAATTGATTCAAGTGCATCAAACCGATTTTGTTTCAACTGTGTCTGTTCATAAAGACCTAAGCAATTGAATAACTCTTCAACTAGTTCTTTTGAAGTCATTTGAACTAGTTGTGAAGAAGATGAATACGGTTAATATGAAAGTGCTCATATGGCTAACCATTGGTTAACTATTTTTGAACCAACCAAGTGTACACTTTTAGGTACGGTTACTCAAACCTAAATGAAATACGTTTTATTTGTGTGTGACAAGCTAAGTTTCGATCTAACGGCTGAAAGATATTAGCTTGGTTAAATCAGGTTTTTCATCTAACCGTGAATATTGAATGCTTTGTTACCAAGGAAACTTAGATTCCAAACCCTGATTTGAAAACTATATAAAGGAGACATCTAGCAACTGGAAAAACCAATCCCCACACCTCATGTGTGATACTAGTTGGTTTGCTAGAGTCGGTTCTCCTTTAACCTTAGGTTTCTTCTCGAGACCCTGTAGGTTAACGACTGAAAGACTTCATTGGGATTGAAGCCAGACGAAACTACTTCTCTTTTAGTTGCGCGATGTGATCTTGCCATTTTCTATCGTACGAGTTCAATTGAATAATTGACTTGAGATTATATCTACGATAGGGCAGGATAAAATAAATCACAAACATCTTCGTCTCATCGTTTGTGATTCCACAATATCTAGTTTCGCTACCATATGATTTAGATTATTGTGAGGTGATTGATAATTCTAGGTTGTTCTTCGGGAATATAAGTCCGGGTTATCGATTAGTTCCTGGTCACCTTGATTTTATCAAAAGACGGAACAAAACTCTTAGGTTTATCCGTGGGAGACAAATTTATCTATTATCATACACTTTCCTGTGTGACACAGATTTGTTTATTAAAGTTTTCGACTTTGGGTCGTAGCAACTCTTGGTTGTGGGTGAGATCGGCTAAGAGAATCAAGTGCATAGTATCCTGATGGGATCAGAGACGTAAGGAGCGCAATTGTACCTTGAATCAGTGTGAGATTGATTAGGGTTCAACTACAGTCCAGACCGAAGTTAGTTTGTAGTAGGCTAGTGTCTGTAGCGGCTTAAAATAGTGTGGTGTTCAATCTGGACTAGGTCCCGGGGTTTTTATGCATTTGTGGTTTCCTCGTTAACAAAATTTCTGGTGTCTGTGTTATTTCTATCCCACATATATTTTGTTATATAATTGAAATATCACAGGTTGTGCGTTAAGACTAATCAATTAGAATATCCAACCTTTGGTTATTGATTTAAATTGATTGACACTTGGATATTGGTATTTGGTACCATCCAAGTTTATCTCTCTAGTATTTGATGAAGACTCGCAGATTTCCATTTGCTTGAGTAAAGATCAAATCGAGAGATTGAGATATTAACTCTTTGATATACTTTTATCTAGATTGAGTCTGACTGTTTAGTTGATTCTCTAGAGAGTATATTGGAGTTATTCCATACAAATTGCTAATCGATATATTGGGTGAGGTTGTTAGCCCCCCGCTTTTTTAATATCTAACTGAGTGTGGACACGTACACTTCTTTTATTTTTATTTCCATTATGTAGTTGTGAGGCAGTGGGGATACTTGATTTGGGTAGACTTCATTGTTATCTTCTTTTGTTAGTTCGACGTTAAAGGTGGATTGTATCATTGAAGTCATGAACACCATTACTAGAAATTGTTATTTTATTTAAGGAAATAAAATTCCCTTCTGCATATACAATTGTAACGGAACTGTGTTAGAAATAAAAGAGATTGAGTTTCTTTTTAGAAATTATACACATAACTTAGCAATAGGTTTGCTTCCATTGAATTATTCTGGGAAAGATCATTAACCCATCAACAATCTTGGAATAGTATCTAGGCTCGGTAATTAAAAGAGAATCAAGCATAGGGTTTGCAGATTCGAGAATCCAGAAGAAGCGAAGAGGTGGCAGACACCAAAGAAATTTCCCTTTTATTAATAGGAAAAATATAGTTAAATCAGAAGAGTAAGGAATGGACGCTCAGATTTGTAGATCTTAACCATTCGTGAGTATGGATCGGTTAGATTCCTTTTTGTTTTGTAAACCCTTATGTTTGTGGGTGAAAACCGTTTCTGCTGATTTTGGTAATTTCGTGTGTGTGGGAGAGAAACTAGTCTAAACCCTAAACAATGTACTGCACGGGAGTACTTTTGATTCGAGAGATCAATCTGTACAATCCTGGCCTAAACCAAGAAATGACCGTTCCAGGCTTGCTTCGGTCATAAAGTGAAGGAGAAGGGTTGGTCTTAGGGAGGGAAGCGAAGATAGCGTTGAGACCAGAATGGTTGATTCCAGAGGTATAAGTGTTTCGTGACTTGTATCAAAAATTTGACTGGCTAGCTGAATGAAAATATATCAGATGATTTCTGGATGTTGTATTGTTCTCCTGACCAAAACTTGTCGTTTGGTGGAAATATGTGAGACCTATTTATACAAGTCGCAACAAAACGTACCCTGGCCTCGTAGAAAGTGAAAACGATTGAGTAGTGGAAGAAGGGAGTAACGGATAACGCCTGGAATTGATGTTCCCATAATGAAGGATACGTTTCACCATTACTTCTTGCCATTACTAATCGCCCCTCTTTATGACACTTTCTTGTAACGGGCGTATTGCACGCCGCACGTTGTAAACCGCCAGACCAATACCCTGATGAGTATCCCCCAATTTGTGACATGTTTTGATGTCTCGGGTGTTTTCGTGGAAAACATGTAGCACTTTGCTACGTGTGGCAAGTTGAAATTGAGAGGCTTGCCGCAGGTAAATAGCATGTGATGCTATTAGGCTTGTCTTGGCTGGTCGCCTAAAACTGGCCACAAGCTCGCCGTCTTGGTGGCGAACTTTGATGGATGTGATCGCATCTTATGAAATAAGGGTAGCCGTTGATTGTGGCTACCTTGTGTTGGCGCCTGAAGATGACGCAGTGGCGTTTTTGGTGCACGCAAGTAGCAATGCGGCATGGATGGCATGCCTCGTGCATGCCAGTAGCACGGTGGTGTAAGTGGCGCTTGGCGTAGCCATGGCCATTAATTTTAGGCGGCTGGTCGCCTGAAAGTTTCCACAAGTCTGTCAGCTCAGTGGCAAACTTGGATGGCTGAGATTGCATCTCATGAGGAAGGATAGCCGTTGATTATGGATACCTTCTGTCGGCGCCTGACAACTTAGTCTAAATTAGGGTTTAGCATGTCGAAACCCTAACTAGCGTATATGGCATGCCGTTTGGCATGTGCGCCTGACATGCGCGTTTTTGGAAAGTTAGGCATGCCGTTTGGCGTGTGTTTCTGGATTGCGCGTTTGGCAAGTTAGGCATGCCGATTGGTGATGTTGTTTTTATGTTATTGTAGAAAGTGGTAGTAAAGATTCATTCAACTCGGGCTTGTAAAGGTTTGATTTAAGAAAACACTAAAAACAAAGAAAATATATTCACAAGATTGTCACAAATATCGAGAGATTACTGCGACTCAGGATTCCACCAATTCTCATATTCATGTGGTTCAACTATTGATTCTAGACAATTATAGCTTATAAGGTAACAAATATTGACTCTTTCTTTGCCAAAAGTAGATTTTATAAAGTATTAGATGTAAATCATAAGCATGATGCATCAAAAGTTCGTAGACTAAGAATACACCATCAGACAAAATCACAAATAATCAAGAAAAATCATAAAACAATTAATAATTTTGCAAAAGTCATAAAAGAAGTAAATATAAATACCACATGTGTAAAGAATGGCTTCCTCCGTCGTCTCAGTGTGGGGGCTTAGCTCCTCATATTATTCACGTGCTCAAAATAGGTGTTCATAGCTCAAATAGGTGAAAAACAAGAGAAAACTAATAACTCAGGAAGTTTGCAACATTGTATAGGCGTTACAACCAGCTGTTACAATGATGTTACAGAAACGATATAAAAAAACCTGCTGTAGAATAATAGTGAATTAACGACAGACAGAAAGTGTCGGCTGCGTCTTCTTCTTCCTTCCTCCCTGCTGATGATGAATCGTCTCTGCAACTTCTCCAAACCCTCCGTTCGGACCCCAAACTCCCGATAATCCTCTCCTGAATCCACAGGTCAAAAATCCCTCGAGTTAATCCTCTTTTTCCTTTCACATAAAGTTACGAGTTTATCGAAACCCAAACTCTTCCAAACTTGATATATATGAATCAAGCAGAATATCTTCTCCCATTTCCCACGTAGTTTCCATATTTGATAATCCAGAAAACCCGTAAATACCAACTTGTTGTTTTATCGAAACCCATGATAATCCTCTATTTATTTGAATCTAAACCACATAACAGCCCATATACCTTTCCTGTTTTATTGCAGCAGACTACTACCAATCCATATCCATGAAAGAAACCGTGAAAATCTCGTCCAAGTAAATCCAGAAAAGTCCGCAACTTGTTTTCTCCCCTGCTTCCTTGTTTTCTCGTCCAAGTAAATCCATGACCATAACTTCCTTCTTTTTCGAACTGAAATCCTTCACCTGTCCCGTGTTGCCCTAACAGGACTAAAGCAAACAAAATCGGAGATTGAGTCTCGTTAAAAACACTTCCAAAATCCTATCAAACTTCCATGCAAGTGACAACTTGTTTCCCGCCAAATTCTTTGTTCGAAAGTGAAGAAGAAATGCCCCCTAACCAGAATAGGGTGCCATTAGCCGTGGGGGTGCAAATAGTAGATATGGGGTGCATATAGTGAGGGGTTACCCCTTATCAACTGAGTGCCCATTATCCAAAATGGGGATCCGAATAGCAATTGTCCTCCGGGTGCTTTTATCAACTTTTCGAGCCAAATTTCTCTGCACAAGTGTATTTCTCCAAAAACACCTACAGAGACATAAAATAACCAAATAAGCACAAAATAGAGCACTGACAATATATACAATTGGGATCAAAATAGACACATAAATGCGTCTATCAATTGGCATGTGCGCCTGACATGCATGTTTGGCGAGTTTGGCATGCTGCTTGGCATGTTTGGCATGCCGATTGGCATGTGCGTCTGGCACGCGCGTTTGGCGTGTTTGGCATGCTGCTTGGCATGTTTGGCATGACGATTGGCATGTGCGTCTGGCACGCGCGTTTGGCGGGTTTGGCATGATGCTTGGCATGTTTGGCATGTCGATTGGCATGTGCGTCTGGCACGCACGTTTGGCGGGTTTGGCATGCCGATTGGCATGTGTGTCTGGCACGCACGTTTGGCGGGTTTAATGCGACTTGATTGGTTGATTAAAAGAGATCCGGCCAAGCATGGTCGTGGATACTCTTCTGGGGAGAGTGTGGCGGCTTTAGAGAGACCTGATTGGTCGATAGGAATTGGGGCCGGCAAGCTAGGGTGTGGCCATACTTCTAGTGCGTTGTGGCGTATTTAATTGCCTAGTTTGGCTAAGCATAGTTTCGACCAAGGGGTATAGTGTGCTGCGCGGGGCGCGAAACCCTAATTTTTGAAAGTTAGTCGGGTTTATGAGTGTTTTTGTGAGTTATCACAATAATTGGATGGATTTTGTACGCTGCCACAAAAATCCTTAATTACAGAATGTAGTGTGCTTTCCGTCTGAGTATTTTGTGCAATGACCTTAATTTTGGTACTTGGAGGTTCATGTTACTCTGCTGCGAGTGAACACAAATCCGTCATGCCCTACAGATATTAAGGGTTCTTCCCGGGAACATAGCATAGGAAAATACTCAATGAGTCTTGTATTGGCGAGGTGCCGAAATTTACAGAGCCTTTGGGACGGTTGCTACGTTTTCCAGTCTGGATAAATTTCATGTAAATAATTGAATGGCTAAATAAATATGTCGGTGGAGAGGTTAGCACTCACGGCACCGTTTCCTTGCAGAGTGACGTCACATCAGATGCAAGGTTTTACGATTTTTACCCTAAGCTAAAAACCACCATCAACATTAAGTCCCCTGCTTAGCACGTAACAGTGGCATTGTTGCGGGGTAAGCATTAGATGGTGACAGGCAAGAGTAAAATCGGAAGAGCAAGACGTGAAGAGATTGCCAAGGAAATTCAACTAACCTTTGATGGAAGGCATGAGGAATCCGTGTTGGCGGCTCTACGTAATTCCAACTTGGCGATAGGGTGTCGGCGTCAGCGCTGAAATTTTGGCTACTGATTGGCAGAGATGGCATTGCAATTTGGTCCGAGAATCGGTGAATGGTGCTAGATGGATAGGCCACAGAACGTATGGAGATGGCGCTACTTTGAACGTCCAGGATAGCGTTTCCTTGGCTGGTGGAGATGGCACTGCAATGGCTAGGATGGCGCTGCTAGCTGGAGTAGAGGATGGGAGCGGCTAGCTTGGAATGTCCGTGGAGTGGTGCGGCTAGATTGGCCGTACAGAGATTGTACCGCTGGCTTGGACGCGGAACGGCCGAGATGGCTGCTGGATTGGACGCGGACCTTTGGCATGGGGCTTGAACGCAGACTGTTGGCGCTGGCGTGGTGCTGCTAGATTGGCTGCGTCCGTGGCATGGTGGATGGCGCGTCTATCTTGTAAGGTCCAATGGCGTGGCTAGATTGGAATAGCCGTGGAGCGGTGAAGATGGAGCCATGGAGCGTTGGCGTAGTGCTGCCTTGGCTTGGCTTGGCCGCGAAGCCGTGGGCACTGCTGGCTTGGCTTGGGCGTGAAGCTGTTGGCATTTCTCAGGATACACGCTTGGGATGGAAGGATGGCGCGGGCTAAGTCATAGAACGGTAGGGACGACTGTTGTCTTGGATGCCAAATCCTAATTATCCCATATAAGCAAATATCTAATCTAGCTGGTATCACGCGTTTGAAGCCTTAATTCACGGCTGGTAAAAGGGTTTTCTTTATCAAGCTTCATCAATCCGCTGAATATAAGAGGTGATCTTGAACCCTTCGTTCATACATATCATCGCAAAATCGCTTCCACCCTCTTCACAGGTACTATCTTGTGTTTCTTCTCCTAGTTCCCATTTTGTCTTCTTCATCATGTAGGTCGCCGGTGCAGACATGGCAAAACTTTTTTCCTTTTTTTTGTAGCATATAATGGGATCTTCTAGTGACGATCGTACCTCTGAGTCTTCGGAGAGAAATTTTGAAGTCAACAAAACCCAGTTTTCTTCTCATGAGGAGGCATTAGACATAATTGATTCTCTGTTCCGTGAGGCTGACGAGATTATACAAGGCATGTCTCTCGCCCATCTATGCAGAGTGCGTACATGTGTTAAGATTTTCCTGTCTTCGATGGATATGGATGAAAAGTGGAGACATGATGAAGCATCTCAACGTGTCGGGAGATCTCAGAATAATGGAGTTTCTCTACAACCCAGTGCTAGGGATGGACGATTCGCCTCTCGGTTGAAACGGTGGAAGACTGATTCCACGAAACCTTTAGGTGAGAGCCAGTTTAATTACCCTGTCCATGATGGCATCGTAATCCTTGACTTTGATGCGGACGAACCGGGACATCCTCAAGAAGCTGCTGGAAAAGCTCCTGAGAAGATGTCGACGCGGTTTGTGAAACTGGAGCAGCTTCTGGAGTGGACGCTGAAACTGCTGTCAGAGACGTTGAAATGACTGCTGAGGATGCCGTCGGGGCGGACGAGGAGGCGGAGGAAACATACGTTGGAGCCATTTGAGAAGTCGTGGAAGCATACGCTGGGATGCTGTTGAAACAAACCCCGGACAGGATGTGGAAGATGCTGCTGCTGAGGCAGCTTCTGGATGGGACGCTGAAGTCACTGCTGCTGAGGCGGTTTCTTGATGGGATGCTGAAGTTGCTTCTGCCGAGGAGGCGTCTGGATGGGACGCTGAAGTCGTTGCTGCTGAGGCGGCTTCTGGATGGGATGCTGAAGTTGCTGCTGCCGAGGCGGCGTCTGGATGGAATGTTTGCTGCCAGAGAGGGTACTGGGGAAAGTGATTGAAAAAGTTCTGATGGAGGCGTTATTGATCCAGGCGTCTGCCGTTGACGACAAATTCTTTTTTTTTGCTATTTCTCCTCGGCGTGTAGCCGCTTCTGATATTTCAAAGATTTACTTTCACTTTCTTGTTTTCATGGCGGAGTTAGGGCTTCGCCAAATAACATTCCGCTATTCAGCTCTTATGGTTTCACATCTCTTAATGAATTAATACAACCTTCATACTAAAAGATCCAAAAACCCTTTATGCGAAAATAAGTCGTTCGACCCTCCCGGCCATCCAATAGACGGATAGACGCCGTACACAAATAGTGTGGATGGAATTTGCCGCGGGTACTAGCTGGCCTACTGCTTTCGTAGCCAATGCCTCTGAATGCCGACATCACCCATAATAAATCAAAACATGGGAAATAACAACAATGGTTAAAGGTTTGACAGACCTGTTTCTTGGCTCTCCCTTGTAGCAGCATCGTTGTCACACATCCCGAAAACCAGAGGAGCGTTAAATGAGATTTGAAGCCGGATATTTTTGAAAAAGATATATGTTTTGCCGCCTGATGATCATCTTCCTTGCATATTCCCTTCTTCAGTATTTTTTTGATTTCTCTGGTTTTCAATAGACGGGTAATGACTCTGTGGGAGTTTGGGTTTACTCGGTATTTTTCCTTTAAGATGGTTTGGGAAAACTTTTTAAGGAAAGATGTTCTTTAATTGAAATCGAAGACTCTACTCATGTATGCAAGCAGTGCAATCATTTTATAGAAGTTACAAGTATTGCATGAAAAGGGGAAATGCCGAAGGAAATGCTGAAAGGGGAACGCTGGAGGTGAAGGTAGCACAGCGTTTTAGGTATCAAAGGGTTTGAGCCATCGCGAGTGAATCGTCACACTTGCCAATTTGTCGGCATTTATGATCTTGAAGTAACCATCCAAGATAACATCTACCACCAGATATGGCTCATCTTCCTTTTCTTTAGGCGGACCGGGTCGAGTGGCTATCTTCACTGTTATGATTCCAACTTGAAACGAGGTCGTATTGACTACTACATCTCCAGTTTGAAACGTGTTTGAGCGTTGCGCAACCACTTGAATTTTGAACTCGTCGTCTTTGACTATGACAACTTCCAAATTTTTTACAAAGCACTTGAAAGGCCCAACGTCCCATTCACATCTCCTAATGACGCCTGGGTTGATAACCGGACCGAGTCCCCATGCCTGGCCGAGCGGAGAGGTGACTGTGTGCATAAAGGGTTGTTTAACCATACTTACTTGTGTTCGGAATTTGTGGATGAACGTCGACGGGATTTCTCCAGGAAATTGAGTTACATTTCTAAGTTGTTGATACGACAACATGTAATCTTCAAAGTTGGACGGCTTGTTGGAAATTCTTTCGGGTATCGACATCGGCAGGGGGGACATTCTTAACTTGGCTTTGCTTCCGTGTACCCATGCGCGCCCCAAAATCATGTCGTAATTTGAGAGTTCTTTGACAATGTGGAATTTTCCATGTGTTAGAGTGTCTCCCATCTTGATTTCAAGGTTTATGTAGCCATATGCGTCCATCGCCTCTCCTTCCAAGTTTTTGACCACGGTTGGGGAACGGGTAGCCTCCTGCTTCGAAACTCCCGCAACTCTCAGAGTCTTGATGGTAAAGATGTTGAAGTCAGAGACCGCGTCGATTAATGTGTTGTCGAGCTTGGCGTCCCTCAGATAAACCGTGGTTAGCAGTTCCCAGTTGTATTTTCCAGCTCCGCTTCGCGAGAGAGTTTGGGGTTCTGGCTTGGTTTCTTCAGTAGGAAAGAGTCGCTTGCCCGATACAACACGATTAATGGATGTGAAGATATCTTGATGTTGTGTCTCAGAGAGATAGAGAATTTCGCACACATGTTGCATCATGGATTGCACAGTTTCGTGTACAGAGTCCCCAGAGACCATGCAAATCCTGACTGGAAGTGGATCTCTGTGAACTCTTTCATTGTCCAGTCGAATCTCCCCTGCTTCCATCTTTTCTTTGAAGATATGCTTTAGCTTATTGCAGTCACTGGTCGGGTGGTGGACAAATCTGGGGTAGCGGCAATATCTGGGGTTTTCCATTTACGCTTCAGTTGGTGGGCGCCTGGTAGGAGGTAGCCTGATGGCGTCGTCTTGGATCCACGCTTCCAAGAGTTCAATCACTTCCTATATTGGGAACGGGAAATCCAAGACATTTTCTCTAGCTTCTTGATGTCGCATGGGAGATTTAGCGGTGGTCTTCCGTAGCGGAACTGCCTGTCTTGCTGGCGCTGCGCACTTGGATTGTTGTTCTGCCGCTGGAGCCTTCCTTTTTCCTCCTTCGTCTACCACGCTCACAGAGGAGGGACCAGTGTTGTATTTCTTATTGATGAGGCATTTATTTCCTCGAGTTTCACGTGTGTCCTCGCCTCTGGTTAGCCTGGTTCTTTTCAACAACACTGGTGTTGTTGTGGCCGACCTTTTCGCAGCTTTATGAAGTTCAGAGAATGTCTGGAATCGCAGATTCTCTAGTAAGGCACAGTAGATGGGAATCATGCCATTGATGCAAGAATATACCAATTGTTGTTAGGTCATGTTTGGGTCATGACAATCCAGTGCTTGAATTCTGAATATTTTGACAAAATCATTCGCATGTTCGTTGTTTCGTTGGAACATCCTTCCTAGATCTGAGAAGGTAATTTGATCAGACACAAAGAAGTACTTCTTGTAGAAATCTGTAACCATATTAGACCAGTTGGAGATGCTGCCTGGCGTAATGCTGTTGTACCATGTGTATGCCCTTCCAGTAAGTGATTTCGAAAATTCCCTCAAACGGAGAACGTGATTGTATTCGTGCTCTCCCAGGAACTCCAAGAATCGAGAAACATGTTCACGCGCATTACCGGTGCCGTCATACAGAGAGAATTGATGGGAGGAGTACCCCCTTAGAAGAGGGATTCTTTGTACTTCCAGAGGATATGGGGGTTGATGTTGATGCATGTCCATGGAATCGCTTTTGTCCCGTTTTCGAAGAAGTCGTTCCAAATCTTCTCGCGTGACAAAATTGGACAGTTGATTTCTCTCCGATGGAGTTCCTGGGCGAGTCTCTTCATCTACAATGGTGTGCCCTATTGAGGTGCTGATGCCAGGGGTATTATAGGTGTTCCTCGTTGGCTCTGGCTGATGTGATTCTTGTGGTAGCCGTTCTGTTAGTGTCTTGAGAAAAACAAGTACCTCATTCTGAGTTTAGGCCATGTACATTTGGGCTCTAGTGATAACCTCCTGTCTTTCCATCAAATCGGCAATAGTAATATAGGATCGGCTTCCTCTGGCTCCTCAAGTTTCTCACCCTGACGGCGGAGTAGCTGCGGCTCTGGTGAAGGTTGGAGGTGTCATACTTGACGAAACATTGGGAGCGGCGGCAACGGTTCTGGCTCTGGTGATTGGAGGTGTAACACCTGAAGGAGAATTTTTCGCGGCAAAGGCTCTGGCTCTGGTAATCGAAGGAGTAACGCCTGAAGGAATAGTCTCCATGTTGCTGGTGTTGAAAGATGGCGTATTAACACCACTGGAAGGAACGTTAACGCCGGGGATAATTTCAGCGCTAGTGTTCTCAGAGTTTGTTGCTGATCCGGACCTGATTTCTACCATCTTGAGATCGGAATTGAAAGATAGAATCAGGAATTGAGAAATTGATATTGTAACCGAGAGATTAATATCCCACTGTGGTCACCAATTGTTTGTGGGTGAAAACCGTTTCTGCTGATTTTGGTAATTTCGTGTGTGTGGGAGAGAAACTAGTCTAAACCCTAAACAATATACTGCACGGGAGTACTTTTGATTCGAGATATCAATCTGTACAATCCTGGCCTAAACCAAGAAATGACCGTTCCAGGATTGCTTCAGTCACAAAGTGAAGGAGAAGGGTTGGTCTTAGGGAGGGAAGCGAAGAAAGCGTTGAGACCAGAATAATTGATTCAGAGGTATAGGTGTTTCGTGACTTGTATCAGAAAGTTGACTGGCTAGCTGAATGAAAAGCTATCAGATGATTTCTGGATGTTGTATTGTTGTCCTGACCAAAACTTGTCGTTTGGTGGAAATAGGTGAGACCTATTTATACAAGTCGCAACAAAACGTACCCTGGTCTCGTAGGAAGTGAAAAAGATTGAGTAGTGGAAGAAGGGAGTAACAGATAACACATGGAATTGATGTTCCCATATGAAGGATACGTTTCACCATTACTTCTTTCCATTACTAACCGCCCGCTTTATGACACTTTCTTGTAACGGGCGTATTGCACGTCGCCCGTTGTAAACCACCAGACCAATACCCTGATGAGTATCCCCCAGTTTGTAACATGTTTTGATGTCTCGAGTGTTTTCGTGGAAAACATGTAACACTTTGCTACGTGTGGAAAGTTGAAATTGAGAGGCTTGCCGCAGGTAAATAGCATGTGATGCTATTAGGCTCGTCTTGGCTGGTCGCCTAAAACTTGCCACAAGCTCGCCGGCTTGGTGGCGAACTTCGATGGCTGAGATCGCATCTTATGAAATAAGGCTAGTCGTAGATTGTGGATACCTTGTGTTGGAGCCTGAAGATGGCGCAGTGGTGTTTTTGGTGCACACCAGTAGCAATGCGGCATGGCTGACATGGCTCGTGCATGCCAGTGGCACGGTAGTTAAGTGGCGCTCTGCGTAGCCATGACCATTAATTTTAGGCGTATGGTCGCCTGAAAGTTGCCACAAGTCTGTCATCTCGGTAGAGAACTTGAATGGCTGAGATTGCATCTCATGAGGAAGGATAGACGTTGATTATGGCTACCTTCTGTCGGCGCCTGACAACTTTGTCTAAATTAGGGTTTAGCATGCCGAAACCCTAACTAGCGTATATGGCATGCCGTTTGGCATGTGCGCCCGGCATGCACATTTTTGGAAAGTTAGGCATGCCATTTGGCGTGTGCGCCTGGCACGCGCGTTTGGAAAGTTAGGCATGCCGATTGTCATGTGCGCCTGGCATGCGTGTTTGGCGAGTTTGGCATGATGCTTGGCATGTGCGTCTGGCACGCGCATTTGGCGGGTTTGGCATGCTGCTTGGCATGCCGATTGGCATGTGCGTATGGCACCGCGTTTGGCGGGTTTGGCATGCTGCTTGGAATGTTTGGCATGTCGATTGGCATGTGCGTCTGGCATGCACATTTGGCGGGTTTGGCATGCTGCTTAGGGTGTTTGGCATGCCGATTCACATGTGCGTCTGACACGCGCGTTCGACCAAGGGGTCTAGTGTGCTGCGCGGGGAGCGAAACCCTAATTTTTGCAAGTTAGTCGGGTTTATGAGTTTTTTGTGAGTTATCACAATAATTGGCTGGATTTTGTATACTGCCACAAAAATCCTTATTTACAGATACAGTGTGCTTTCCGTCTGAGCATTTTGTGCAATGACCTTAATTTTGGTACTTGGAGGTTCATGCTACTCTGATGCGAGTGAACACAAATCCGTCATGCCATATCGATATTAAGGGTTCTTCCCGGGAACATATCACAGGAAAGTACTCAGTGAGTCTTGTATTGGCGAGGTGCCGAAATTTACAGAGCGTTTGGGACGGTTGCTACATTCGCCAGTCTGGATAAATTTCATGTAAAATATATTGAATGGCTCAATAAATATGCTGGTGGAGAGGTTAGCACTCACGGCACCGTTTCCTTGCAGAGTGACGTCACATCAGATACAAGGTTTTACGATTTTAACCCTAAGCTAAAAACCACCATCAACACCTTCAGAACACAAAATCAAGAAAAACCGCAAAACACACTAAGTGGTTTTACCAATAATCGACATTATCATTATTCCTTTGAGAATTTAAGTTTTCTTGCAGCAAGATAACAACGAGAAGAAGGATTTTCCTGGCTGCGTAAGGGTTCATGAGAATCGACATTATTACGATTGTTATCATTAAACATGTGAGAATTTAAGTTTTCTTGCAGCAAGACAACATGGAGAAGAAATATCTCCCTGTCTTTGTAAGGGATCATGAGAAAGAAAGAGAGTCGGGGAGAATATGGGAGTGAGAACAGAGCGAATAAGATTTTGTAAACCAAATTATTAACGTGACCCTAACTGTATCAGGAAGTCCAGGTATCAACGGAACCTTACCAAAATCAGGTAACCCATGGATCCGACGCACGAAAATATCCCTCGTCCAACTATCGACCCCCATCGTCGGATAACGAAATCGATGGTCGGATATATCCGGATAGAAAAACATCACTTCTGTTAGAGCATTGCTCGGTCGAACCCGCATGCGTTGCTATCTCAAGCATGTTTGTCAATGTTAGTGATCAGAACTACAAGTCTTGATTTCTAGTCTATTATAGCTAAGTCTCGGACTAGGATAGAAAGTGTAGTTGAGCTTAAGGACTTCATGGAGATTCATCATACAAGTAGAAGAACTACTCAAGGAACCAGTGGAACTTCTCGACAAAAAGTTATGTGAAGACTTGAACTTATCTATCACTCAAAAGTATATCTACTCTATCTCCTACTCTTTGAGACAAGAAGTCGTATGCTATATATATAGACTTTGATTATACACATTTGGTATTTCGAGCCGAGTATACCTCGCCTATCTATATCTCCAAATATGTGTTGGTAAGCTTTTCGCTTCGATCAAGTCTATCTTTACCATGTGATGAAAGTCATGATATGTTTCAATCATCTTGAAAATTGTTTTGACGAGAAATGGTGTAACAACTATATAACGTCCTCTAAGAATGTTTCAATGATTGAAATGAGAGTTTAGATTACATAACCAATAGTGGACATAAGCATTGTTGTGGAAACACATTTATGTATAAGTCCTATTCATTGAACCAAAGTTTGCGAACTTTTTTGATCAAGAGAACCGAAAGAATGGCGTGAGCCAAGTCTGCGAACTCAGCTCGCGAACTGCCGAAGTTCTCAAACCCGAGAATTTCTGCTGGAGTTGACAAACTACTTGTGTGAAGCTAAATCCGTGAACTCAGTCCGCGAACCGTCAAAGTTCTCATACCCGAGAATTTCTGCTGGATTTTGTAAACTCTGCCCGGTAATTTAAGTCCGCGAACCTAGTCTGCGAACTTGAGAGGGTTATATATATGAAGATGATTTCTTAACTTACACTTAAAAATACTAAGGAATGCAGTTTGCAAACCGTGGCTATAAAAGTTCATGAACCGATTCAAGTGAGTCAAATCATCTTTGCTTCAATTGTGTCTTGTGTAGCACATAAGATTTTCTTGCAATTGAACAACTCTCTAACTAGTTCATTTGAAGTCATTTGAACTAGTTATGGTGAAGAAGAACGTGGTTGATATGAAATGCTCATATGGCTAACCTTTTGGTTAACTACTGTTGAACCAACAAGTGCATACGTTTGGGTACGGTTAACAAACCTAGAAACGTGCATTGTCAAGTGTGTGTAACAAGCTAAGTTTTCGATCTAACGGTTGAGAAATATTAGCTGGAATCTAAATCAGGTTTTCATCTAACGATGAATATTGAATGCTTTGTTACTAAGCTAACATTGATTGCAAACCCTGATTTGAAAGACTATATAAAGGAGACATCTGGTATTGTGCAAAACTAATCCCCACACCTTACATGTGATACTATTTTGCGTGCTAGAGTTGATTCTCCTTTAACATTTGGTTTTTTTCTTCTAAAACCAGGTTAACGACTTAAAGATTTCATTGGGATTGTGAAGCCAGGACGATACTACTTTTATCGTAGTTGTGTGATCTGATCTTGCATCTTCTATCGTACGAGTACAATCAGATTGATTGGCTTGAGATTGATATCTCTGATAGACAAGATATAAAAAGTAATCACAAACATCTTCGTCTTATTGTTTGTGATTCCACAACATCTTGTTTCGCTACCATACGATTAATATTGTTGTGAGGTGATTGATAAATCTAGGGTGTTCTTTGGGAATATAAGACTGGATTATCAATTGGTTCCTGTTCACCTTGATTATTATCAAAAGACGGAACAAAACCTTTAGGGATTATCTGTGGGAGACAGATTGATCCTTTGATAGAATTATCTGTGTGAGACAGATTTTTTTATTGTCAAAGCCTGCAATTTTGGGTCGTAGCAACTCTTAATTGTGGGTGAGATCATCTAAGGGAATCAAGTGCGTAGTATCATGCTGGGATCAAAGGCGTAGGATCATAACTTTACCTTGTATCAGTGGGAGATTGATCGGGGTTCAACTACAGTCCAGTCCGAAGTTAGCTTGGAGCAGGCTAGTGTTTGTAGTGGCTTAATACAATGTGTGTTCAATCTGGACTAGGTCCCAGAGTTTTTCTGTGTCTAAAGTGTCATTTTCTTTAGGAATTCTTCTTCTGAATCTTGTTTCTTGCTACAACTATGCTCAAAAATTGTCTTCCTGTATTATGGAATTTTCGAGTCTTTTGTTGCAAAATTCCCTTTTGAGTTTATTTTTTTTTTTGGGGTCATGTTGTACTCGAACGAATATCCATGTTCTGGGACGAGTCAACTGTTTAAGAAAACCCTAGAATCCCTTCCCTAAGAGACCCTTAAATATCAATCTATTGAGTTACGAACGCATACTCTAGGTTGACTTATGGGTTGTCAAGAATGTCTTCTTCTTCATCTTGCTATTGTGGTTTTGCAAGAGGATTCCTTGACAAAGGTTGTGTTGTTGAGTCTAAGAAGAAAAGAACCCTTGTAGATGAAGATCATCCTAATGCGTCATGTTATTTTTCCTATGTTCATGAGGATGCTGGAAAGGATGATATGATTTCTGCTGAAGTTGTTCATCACTTTCTTAAATACTTTGGGAAAGCAAAACAACAGCTCATTGTGACTCTGAAAAATCTTGATGCATTGAAAACTGAGTTGGAAAAGGTTACTATTGACCTTGGTCTCAAAAATTCTTACATCAATGATCTTCGCAAAGAGAATCACCTCTCCTATGTTGTAATGAATGTTGTTGATCAAAAGCTCAAAGACCCTTTGTCTCGTGAGGATTCTGAACCGTCCATATGATCTTAGTTCGTGTTCGGGATATCACTGGAGTTTGTTTTTCTTTATCTTTTTTTATTTATCTTTCCTAGTATGTCTTCTTTTGGGGTTTAATTCGAAGAATAACTAGTGCTTTGAATAGCAATTATTGTGACTACACATAGCTATTATGTTTCATCTTCTTGTTTTTTTATTTTTAGGTTTATTGGTTTAAATTCTAAAAATATTTGGAGGATGATGTTTTGCAGTATTAATCTTTATGATTCGATATATTGCAATTTTTTATGGGATATTGGTGTTTACGTCCGTGAACTATGTTTGTCCCATACTCTGTCAAAAGTAAAGTCGTTTGTGATCGGTATTCCCGTACTGGTAAAAGAATGAATAGACTTTTGACAAATACAAAAGCGAAGCCTATATTGTCAAACATTTGATGGAATATAGGTTAAAATATTTTGTCTTCAGGGATTATGTATATTAATTGTCGTTATGAAAATAGTGATTGAAGATAAAATGAATCCTTGTGTATTCCGCAGTATTGATCATCCCTGATCCATATTTTATGTATTACTGTGAGGCTCCGTAATGTATCTTATGTTGAGCACTATGCAACCAAGTTGATCTTTTAGCTTAGTTGGTGTTCCGTGAGATATGTTATGTCGAGCATATTGAACTAAATTAATCATCTTGTTTGGTTATTTAGTTATTGCTCTGTAAGTTTTCTTATGTCGAGCAAAACAAATGACAATTACATTGATTACTTTTGTGATTAGTTTGGTTATGTATTCCAATTAGATTAATTATGGGTTCTCTTGTAATTAATCTAGTTCAGTATTTTCATGTCTCCATAAGTTCTCTTATGTCGAGCATAATCAATTGAATTGATCACCTCTTGTGTTTAATTTGATTGTGTATTCTGATTAAATTAATCATGGGTTTACTTGTTATTAATTTGATTGAGTTCTTTGGATATAGAAAACCGTTCTCATGGTTTTTGGTGTCCAATAAAATTCTTCTTTTCTTTTGAAATTAAGGTCGCTCTTGTTGTTCTTTCAGGAATGACATCTAATGGGGGAGAGTTCTTTTGAACTTGTGCTTAATAGGTCATATTTTGAGGGGTGTGCGGCTGTGGAATTTTAAAGGGGTTATCTTGTATCTTTAAACTCCTTGATGAATGCATTTAGCTTCGGCTTTATGATTGCATCTACATTAGTTGGTATGTAGTTTTTTCTCCTTTTTTCATGAAATGTCTCACTTGGAAATTTCATTATGATCCCGTTCTTGTACATTTTCCAATTTTATTGACAAAAAGAGGGAGAATTAATATGTAGTTCATACTACAAATACATATGGTTTTCGGATCATTATGTAAGGGGGAGTGGTTTCCATGTGAGATGGAGTATTGACTAAGGGGAGTGATACATATCACCATAGTATTATTGTTGAAGTTGTGATACAATTGAACTTTGGCACTGTGTAATAATAATATGACATTGTATAACAATGATCGAGAACTATGTTTTGTCATTGTTATAACTACGGATCTTCAACAGCAGTGATGCTAAACTTACAACCTTTGGGATCATTGGAGTACTTGGAAGTGACAAAGATTTCAAGGAATGTTGAAGATTAGACAGGTGGAAAAGGAGCTACTAAAGTTTCTTTATCTTTTTTGTATTCCACATGTATTGATACTTTTGTCACTAAAATTGACAAAGGGGGTGATTGTTAGAGAATTGCTCGGTCGAACTCGCATGTGTTTCTATCTCAAGCATGTTTGTCAATGTTAGTGATCAAAACTATAAGTCTTAATTTCTAGTGTATTATAGCTAAGTCTCGGACTAGGATAGAAAGTGTAGTTTAGCTCAAGGACTTCATGGTGATTCATCACACAAGTAGAATAACTACTCAAGGAACCGGTGGAACTTCTCGACAAAAAGGTATGTGAAGACTTGAACTTATCTATCACTCAAAAGTATATCTACTCTATCTCCTACTCTTTGAGACAAGAATTCATATGCTATATATATAGACTTTGATTATACATATTTGGTATTTCGAGCCGAGTATACCTCTCCTATCTATATCTCGAAATATGTGTTGGTAAGCTTTTCGCTTTGATCAAGTTTATCTTTACCATGTGATGAAAGTCATGATATGTTTCAATCATCTTGAAAATTTCTTTGACGATAAATGGTGTAACAACTATATAATGTCCTCTAAGAATGTTTCAATGATTGAAATGAGAGTTTAGATTACATAACCAATACTGGACATAAGCATTGTTGTGGAAACACATTTATGTATAAGTCTTATTCCTTGAACCAAAGTTTGCGAACTTTGTTTATCAAGAGAACCAGAAGAATGGCGTGAGCCAAGTACGCGAACTGCCGAAGTTCTCAAACCCGAGAATTTCTGCTGGAGTTCGTAAACTCTGCCCGGTAACTTAAGTCCGCAAACCTAGTCTGCGAACTTGAGAAGGGTATATATCTAAAAATGATTTCTTAACTTAAACTTAAAAATACTGAGGAATGCAGTTTGCAAACCGTGGCTATAAAATTTCATGAACCGATTCAAGTGAATCAAATCATCTTTGCTTCAATTGTGTCTTGTGTAGTACATAATATTTTCTTGCAATTGAAAAACTCTCTAACTAGTTAATTTGAAGTCATTTGAACTAGTTATGGTGAAGAAGAACGTGGTTGAAATGAAATGCTCATATGGCTAGCCTTTTGGTTAACTATTGTTGAACCAACAAGTGCATACGTTTGGGTACGGTTAACAAACCTAGAAACGTGTATTGTCAAGTGTGTGTAACAAGCTAAGTTTTCAATCTAACGGTTGAGAAATATTAGCTTGAATCTAAATCAGGTTTTCATCTAACGGTGAATATTGAATGCTTTGTTACTAAGCTAACATTGATTGCAAACCATGATTTGAAATACTATATAAAGGAGACATCTAGTATTGTGCAAAACTAATCCCCACACTTTACGTGTGATACTAGTTTGCGTGTTACAGTCTATTCTCCTTTAACATTTGGTTTTCTTCTTCTAAAACCAGGTTAACGACTTAAAGACTTCATTGGGATTGTGAAGCCAGAACGATACTCCTTTTATCGTAGTTGTGTGATCTGATCTTGCATCTTCTATCGTACGAGTACAATCAGATTGATTGGCTTGAGATTGATATCTCTGATAGGCAAGATATAAAAAGTAATCACAAACATCTTCGTCTCATTGTTTGTGATTCCGCGACATCTTGTTTCGCTACCATACGATTAAGATTGTTGTGAGGTGATTGATAACTTTAGGCTGTTCTTCGGGAATATAAGACCGGATTATCAATTGGTTCCTGTTCATATTGATTATTACCAAAAGACGGAACAAAACCTTTAGGGTTTATATGTGGGAGACAGATTGATCCTTTGGTAGACTTGTCTGTGTGAGACATATTTGTTTATTGTCAAAGCCTGCGATTTTGGGTCATGGCAAATCTTAGTTGTGGGTGAGATCAACTAAGGGAATCAAGTGCGTAGTATCCTGCTGGGATCAGAGGCAGAGGAGCATAATTGTACCTTGGATCAGTGGGAGATTGATCGGGGTTCAACTACAGTCCAGTCCGAAGTTAGCTTGGAGTAGGCTAGTGTCTGTAGCGGCTTAATACAGTGTGTGTTCAATCTGGACTAGGTCCCAGGGTTTTTATGCATTTGCGGTTTCCTCGTTAACAAAATTTCTGGTATCTGTGTTATTTCAATTATCTTTATAATTGAAATAATACAGGTTGTGCGTTAGATCATCAATTAGAGTAATCCAACCTTTGGTTGTTGATTGTCATTGATTGATCTTTGGATATTGGTCTTTGGTACCATCCAACTTATTCCTTGCATTTGGTTAGAACTCATAGTTCCTGCTTGAGTAAATCAAATCAAGAGACAGATATAAACTCGTTTATATACTTTTAATTTATTGAGTCTTATTGATTCTCTTAAAATTATATTCGAGTTTGTCCATACAGATTGCTAAGCGAAATATTGGGTGGTGTTGTTAGACTCCCGATTTTTCAACTTCTTTTTATAATATAAATGCTGGAGACATATGCCGCTACATGTAAGGACATCGAATATCTTAAGCACAAAATTGTGGTTTACTAGTCAGTGATTTAGAAAAGAGGTACAATATGATTTGAACCGTGTTTTATGTATTTCACGAATCCGTACCAATATTTCCAATTACTGAAAAATTGAGCTGGTGGAGTCGACGATATTAGCTTTCTGGAGACCCAAATACCATCACATTGTCTGTGTACACGATGTGAGAAAAGAAAAAGGGCTCATCTATCGAGTCTATGACCGGAATATAAACCATCACTTACCATTCTGGTCTCAAATGCTTGAGAAACTACGGGATAGGGTAATCTTTCTTAACAGGCTAACACCCAACTTACCTTCCAAAAAACAAAAAACAGGAAGAAAAAAAAAGGAGAGAGAAAGGACCCTAGGATTGCCATTAATGAGGAAAAACTAGATTTGTCATTTGTGACCTGAGAATTTTGGTGTGTGGGCCCAATTTTCGGCGCAATCCACGGATTAAAGCCGTTAATGTACTCACCACCTCAGGGATAATTCAGTAATCACATCCTTTACTTTATTATTATCATTCTCCTTTCCCGAATTTTCTCAGATTAACGGCTTTAATCTGAGGAAAAGGAGGAAGCACGATATGGTCAAGAATAATATGAAACATCTTTTTGACACATGATGTACTAAGTGTTGTGTATCTAATTTTCACTCTTGGATTTCACTAAAGTAAATTCATCTTTGGTCATGTCATCTCAACTATCTCTTGATCTCTAGATTTGTTATCAATTGAGATAAGAACAAGGTTGATTATATTTTTCTGCTTAACTAAGTTCAGTCACAATTCATGTGCTAGTAGACCCATCTGCGTTAAGTTTCGAAACCGGTCAAAACCTATTGTTTATGGGTGAAAACTATTTCTGCTGGTTTCGGTAATTTTGGGCGTGTGTGGACGAGAAATGAATCTAAACCCTAAAAAAATGCACTGCACGGGAGTGCTTTTCATTCGAGAGATCAATCTATACAATTATGGCCTAAACCAAGAAATGGTCGTTCCAGACTTGCTTCGGCCACAAAGTGAAGAAGATAGGGTTGATCTTAGGGAGGAAGCGAAGAAGGAGTTGAGATTGTGAAGGTGTTGGATGTTTATGACTTGTATCAGAATAATGAACTGGCTTGCAATAATGTAAGCAATCAGCTCTGGATGTTTTCTGGATATGGATGAAAACACTTGGCTTTTATGTGTCGTTTGGAAATAGGTGAAGGACTTATTTATACAAGTCATTGAGCGTAACCCTCATCCCATAAGAAGTGGAGGAGGTGAAGTGATGGAGTAGTGGGGTCGTGTATGAGTAGTGATTGTCACACGATCACATCTTTGCCCACTTTCCTCATCACTGTTAACCGTCTACCTTTTCTTGACACGTTCTTGTAATGGCGCGTTGCACGCTGCACGCTGTAAACCGCCAGACTAGTACCTCAGTAAGTGTCTCCCAGTTTGTGACATGCTTGATGTCTCTAATGAGTGGATCGTGAGACCCACAGGAAGTAGCATACGGTGCTAAGTTAAATAACTAAGTTATTTAAGAAATCGATATTCATGAAATATCGTGTATGCTCGATGCATGTAATGCATCGAAAACAATTAACATGTACGAAGCATCGATTTTTTAAGGCTTAACCGAATAAATCGCGGATTAAGCGTCTTAAAATAGCATCACGTCCAACCATCTTCGAGTGATCGTTTGGAGGACGCATGAGCGATCCATCTCTTGGTCGATCACTCCATGTGGAAGAGTGACGGATGGTGATCATCGAGGTATTTCATTGGTCGTCTAGCTTTCAACCTAGGTTGTCCGACCAAGCTGTCAAAGTTGGACGGACGAGATGGTTACGGCATAAATCTGCGACCGCTGATGGAATTTTAGGGTTTTTAAGAGGTGTGCAAGCATCCCTCTTTGGCTTGATCGAACTCAAGCATGGGCGTTAATTTTGGTGGGACCGATCGGTCATGCATGGAGGCGGCCTGTTGTTGTGCACGCCTGTACCTCTCCGTCCCATGAAGGCTCGATCTGGTCCACTCAATTTGACTGGAAAAGATGAGTGGTCGTGATCGATTTGCGACAGAAATCCATTGCCGCAAAGGATTTGGAAGCCGCGTGACATGCCACTTTGGGGCATGCATTTCGAGGTGCCGAGTCCTAATTTGCCTAGGCCGGCCGGCCACATGCAAAGGTTGGCCACCATGATCACGTTGACATTCTCGGTACCTCTTAAGTCTATATATACACCTTCCATCCAAGCTGGCGAAGATGGATGGTCGTGATCAAACTACGACATGTCACACACGCATGACTTTGGACAAACGGTTTGGCAAGCCACTTTTCTCCTTTGGAGAAACCGATCATCTGGGGCCCACGTTGGGCTGACGGCGAACATATGTGCACCTTCCTGATGGTCCTAGGTGCGATTTTAGCCATCCAAATATGTTGGCTAAGTTGGATGGTTGTGATCGTTTTAAGACACTAGTGGAATTTCCGCGACTTTTTTAAAGCATCACGCCAGCCATGTTTCGAGCAAACGTTCATTGCTCCGTGGCATTGCCGTGAGAAAGCCGATCGGGTAGGTGAGGAGTGGGCCCGCCAATGTGTACATTAGCGTTTCACTGATCAATCGCGGGATGATCCATGCCGTCCAACTAGGCTGGCGAAGTTGGACGGTCTAGATGATTTTGAGACTGTTTTGGACAGTCTTCGCTCGTTCGAGCCTTTCCCAAGACAGCACGGCCACCCTATTTTAGGGCTGGCATTCGGCGGGCGTTGGGAGTATACTGTGGTGTTCGACCGGCTAGGGCATAATCGGGCCCACCGGTGGTCATCGCGGTGATTGCCTGCTCCTGCTAGGGTTCGTCTAGGCTGGGTAAATCATGCGGTCAACTTGCGTGGTCGTGATCGTTTATGAGACTGATACAGTCAGTCTAGATTTCCATTAAAGAAATTAAATCGAGCTGAAAGTGCATCGATTTCGAAATCCTCTTTGTCAGAGAGTAGCCTGTAAGGGTATTTCGTGCATGTCTCAAAATTGGCACTTGGAGATTCATGTTACTCTGCTGAGAGTGAACACTCAGTCGTCATGTCATGCTAATAATGAGAGTTCGGCAAGGAACGACATCGGAAATACTAGGAAAATCATGCATTAATTGATAATGCTATAAATTCACAGAATATTTGGGATTGTTGCTACATGCACCATTATAGGTGAATTTTGTATATTTATCGAATTGCTTCGAATAAATAAAGTGAAGAGGTACTCATCACTTATCAAACGGCTTTACCCTTTGCAGGATGTCAGCGCGTTAAATTTGGTTTTACAATTTTATCCTTGAACTAAAATCAATCATCAACATTAAGTCCCCTTCCTAGCACGCAATGGTTGCACTATTGTGGGGTAGGCATTAGATGGTGACAAATAAAGATAAAACTTATGAGAAAAAGTTAGATGTTACCAGGAGAGATGGGTCGTCCTGTCCTTGGAGCATGTCACGTTCAAGAGGCTTCCAGGTGAGCGTTCCCCTAGCATGATGTCGGTTGGACCCAGGTAGATTAGGCATATGGTTGGTTGGATTCTCAAACTATCCATGACGATGTCGTAATCCCAGGCTCTGATGAGGACGAGACCTATCATGAGTAATATCCTTAAAAGGCTGTTGAAGCAATTTCTGAGAAAGATGTTGAAGCATCTCCCAAAGAGAACGTTGATGTAGCTTCCGGAAAGCGTGTTGAAGCCGCTTCTGAAGCGAACGTCGAAGCGGCTTCTGGAGAGAGCGTTGAAGCAGCTTCTTCTTCTGGAGAGAGCGTTGAAGCATCTTCTGAAGCGAACGGCGAAGCGGCTTCTGGAGAGAGCGTTCAAGCGGCTTCTTCTTCTGAAGAGAGCGTCGCGGCTTCTGGAGAAAGCGTTGAAGAAGCTTCTGAAGCGAACGTCGAAGCGGCTTCTGGAGAGAGCGTTGAAGCAGCTTCTTCTTCTGGAGAGAACGTTGAAGCATCTTCTGAAGCGAACGTCGAAGCGGCTTCTGGAGAGAACGTTGAAGCATCTTCTTCTTCTGGAGAGAGTGTTGAAGCGGCTTCTTATTCAGTTTAATTTTCCCTTGCGAATTACATGCTCCTTGATTGACCTCTCTCTTGTGTTGAAGAAGTCCTTGACATAATAAAGATATCGCCATCTCTCCTCCGCGACTCTATTACTTCTCCATGGAAAAATAATATATGCAGAAGTTCGAATTACCTATGCCCATAGTGGTTGTTGCTATGGTGAAGCTCGGGCACTGGTATCAACAAACGAACAACAGTTCTTAGCTGCAGCTGTGATCAGAAGAGACTGGCAGGAAGAGGCGTGATAGTTACGGGAATGAACTTGGCGGTCTTCATATAGTGGTAGAGCTTGTCTCGTTATTAGAGGGAGAAGATAATGATGGAACAGATAGCTTCCTTGATGTTGCCTCATGGAATGAAAAGAGAGGGAGACAGTCCCCTTCCCATGGGTATCCACTGAGATTTCGACTTGATGGACGTCGTCAGACTGGGTTCATGAGGCCGTCTTTACGTCTGCGTTGCGTTTCATAGACGTCCAGGAATATCACTGGTCTTTGACAATACGTCTGCTCTCTTGAGTATATCCTCGTCTTTGGACATCTTGGAATCATAATGATAGCGTGCTTACATCTCTATAAATTCACCATCTTCGAGATGGGCAGTGCTAAGCAGTCCCCAGTCACACTCCTTTGCCGTTATCACCTTTAGATCGTGTCTTTGAGGAGTAGGGAAGTTTCTTCATGCGAATGACTTAACTAATAGGCTCTGCAAATATGATGAATTTCTTTTCATAGAGAATATGTATGTACCTCTTAAGTCCCAGGTGCAATCTCCTTTGGTAACGCAACTACTTCTTCTACGGGAGACGAAATTCTGAAAGCGTCTCTCATTGATGTTGCGCACATCTCTATCTTCTTGAGGATGCTCCCTTGAAGTGTTGGCTTCAGTAGATCTGAAGATGTCCCGGGCTCGCTCTTGTCCGGGATGACATAATAGGCGAACCCTTTATGATGATTTGGATATGACAATATTCTTTGAATCTTCCGAAACGCTTCCTGTTGTAGTGCGGTCCATACAAAACTTGCTCCTTTCTTGCCCATGAAACTTTGGAGTTCCTTCACAGTTCGCGGAGGCGGCATCGTGAGGATAGCTTGGGTCTTGGATGGGTCCACTTTGATTCCCTCAGCAGTCACCTGAAATCCCAGAAATTTGCCTGAAGAAACGCTGAAAGCGCATATCAAAGGATTCATCTTCAACTTGTATTCACGCACTCGAACACTTGTCATAAGACTCAAGTGTGGGACGCCCGAGCTTTTTATTTGACTACTATATCATCCAAGTAGTCTTCAACTTGCTTATGCATCATGTCGTGGAAGATTTCCATCATAGCGCGTTGATATGTTGCACCAGCATTATTTAAACCAAATGGCATTACAATATAGTAAAAATTTCCGATAGGAGTTCGAAAAGCTGTCTTACTTGCGTAATACTCATACATCCTTATGTTATTGTAGCCTCTATATCCATCCATGAAGGAGAACATGCCGTTTCCGCTGGTGGCATCTACTAGCATGTCGATGTTAGGCAGAGGAAAATCGTGTTTGGGGAAGCCTCTGTTCAAGTCTCTGAAATCCACGCAGCACCTGATCTGTCCGTTTTTCTTTTTCACCGGAACCATATCAGCCAACCATGTCGAATGATGAATGGGTTTAATGAAGCCAACAGCTAGCAACTTCTGAATCTCAGTCTTGATTTGCTCTTCTACCTCGTGCCTGAATTGCCTCGGAGATTGCTTGACCGGCTTGGATCCAGGTATGACATGTAAAAGATGGGTGACCAATTTTTCATCTAAACCGGGCATTTCTTCAAAATACGTCCAAGTGAATATGTCCTGGTATTCTTTGATAAGTTCCGCGAGCTTCGTGCATTCATCCGTACACAAGGTTGAGCTGATGGAGATATTCCTCATTCCCGATGTTAACAATTTCGAGCTCATCAGTTGTGGAGTTGGTGCCATCTTGCAGCTATAGTGGAGCATCTAGCACTTCTTCTTGCGGATCGTCGTTGTGGTAGCATTCTGTTAGGCGGACAGACCGGGTAACAGTCTCCCCTGATAATTTCTAACAACGGCGACGGTACACGGTTTTCCCTTTCTGGTCACGGCTTTCCACAAAAGTTCGTTCCCCCTTAGTGTGAGCGTGGGTCGCGGCTTCACATGATGAAGAACAATTGGGACGCCTTGTCAGCAAAGATGCATTATGGGGCTTAGCCTTCAATGATGCAAGTCGTTCCTCCTCCTGGATTGACGCCCACATGGGGAGTGGGATGCAATGAAATTTGTATGATTCTTCGCGCGGAGCTTCTCTTGGTTCAAACAATTCCACTCCGCATATTGGTGCGTAAGGAGACAATGATGCAGGAATATGAATGACTTCTTTATTCAGCATAGTATTCAGGCATTGGTGATACGTTGAGGGGATGATCCTATTGTCATGAAGCCATGGTCTCCCAGTATCATATGATAGTCCGTCTCCTTTTCTATGACTTCGAATTTCACCTTTGATTGGACGGGACCTACAGATAAATTTAGATTGACATACCCGTACGTGTTGGTTTGGTTTCCTTCAAAGTTTGTCATCGTGGTAGGATGTCGCACGATCTTGCTTGGGATAACCTTGGCTATCATGAGTGTCTTGAGAGTAATCACATTCGAAGACGCTCCCGTGTCGACGAGGGCCCTCTTGAACTATGAATCCTTGATGCGTGCAGTAACGTGTAGGGCCCGGTTGTGACCTTCTTCCGCCATCATGTTTTCTTCTGTAAATGTAACATTATTCACAGACATCTCTGGTGTTTTTAAGGCTTCTGGATGCAAAGGAGTCAAATACACGTCCAGGGCTATCTGGTTGATTGCAACAAACGTCTCCGCATGCTGATTCTTTGAGAGGCGTAAAAGTTCGCATAAACTTTCCACTAAAGAATCCGCTTCCTGATCCACCGGTTTCTGGTTCATAGTCAAACTATTGACTTGAGGAGGATCGTCGCGAGGATCAGTCCCAAGTGTAGAAATCTCCGTGACAGGAGAACCGCTCATATCTGAAGTCATCTTGATGAGGAGATCGATTATGGCATTTCTTGTTTCTTTGATCAGGTCCATGTTCCTCGTGTGAATCTCCTGCACCCGTGCTAACTCGATCAATGTTGGGATTCTTCCAGTTACACCATTAGATACACCGTTGGGAAGAGAGGTATCTTCATTGGAGGAACTTCGACCGGGATTCGAAATTGTTGGGGGAGTCCTAAGACCAACCATTTTGAAATCAGCCAAATGAGTTTGGGTATTGAAGAAATTGACTTCACAACCGAGAGATTAATCTCCCACTGTGGTCGCCAATTGTTTATGGGTGAAAACTATTTCTGCTGGTTTCGGTAATTTTGGGCGTGTGTGGATGAGAAATGAAACTAAACCCTAAACAAATTCACTGCACGGGAGTGCTTTTGATTCGAGAGATCAATCTATACAATTCTGGACTAAACCAAGAAATGGTCGTTCCAGACTTGCTTCGTTCACAAAGTGAAGGAGATGGGGTTGATCTTAAGAAGGGAGCGAAGAAGGTGTTGGATGTTTATGACTTGTATCATAATGATGAACTGGCTTGCAATAATGTAAGCAATCATCTCTGGATGTTTTCTGGATATGGATGACAACACTTGGTTTTTATATGTCATTTGGAAATAGGTGAAGGACCTATTTATACAAGTCATTGAGCACAACCCTCATCTCATAGGAAGTGGAGAAGGTGAAGTGATGGAGTAGCGGGGTCGTGTATGAGTGGTGATTGTCACACGATCACATCTTTGCCCACTTCCCTCATCACTGTTAACTGTCCACCTTTTCCTGACACGTTCTTGTAATGGCGCGTTGCACGCTGCACGCTGTAAATCGCCAGACCAGTACCTCAGTAAGTATCCCCCAATTTGTGACATGCTTGATGTCTCGAATGAGTGGATCGTGGGACCCACAAGAAGTAGCATACGGTGCTAAGTTAAATAACTAAGTTATTTAAGAAATCGATATTCATTAAATATCGTGTATACTCGATGCATGTAATGCATCGAAAATAATTAACATGTACGAAGAATCGATGTTTTAAGGCTTAACCGAATAAATCGCGGATTAAGCGTCTTAAACTAGCATCACGTCCAACCATCTTGGAGCGATCGTTTGGAGGCCGCATGGGCGAGCCATCTCCTGGTCGATCACTCCATGTGGAAGAGTGGCGCGGACGGTGATCATCGAGGTATTTCATTGATCGTCTAGCTTTCAACCTAGGTTGTCCGACCAAGCTGTCAAAGTTGGACGAACGAGATGATTTACGGCATAAGTCTGCGACCGTTGATGGAATTTTAGGGTTTTTAAGAGGTGCGCAAGCATCCCTATTTGGCTTGGTCGAACTCAAGCATGGGAGTTAATTTTGGTGGGACCGATCGGTCATGCATGGAGGCGGCATGTTGTTGTGCACGCCTGTACCTCTCCGTCCCATGAAGGCTCGATCTGGGCCACTCAATTTGACTGGAAAAGATGAGTGGTCGTGATCGATTTGCGATAAAAATCCATTGCCGCAAAGGATTTGGAAGCCGCGTGACATGCCACTTTGGGGCACGCGTTTCGTGGTGCCAAGTCATAGTCTTCTTAGGACGGTCAGCCACATGCAAAGGTGCGCCCACCGTGATCACGTTGATACTCTCGGTACCTCTTAAGTATATATCTACACCTTCCATCCAAGCTGGCGAAGATGGATGGTCGTGATCAAACTACGACGTGTATGCTACGCCGCCAACCCTAATTAGGGTATTTACACAGTCACGCACGCATGACTTTGGCCAAACGGTTTGGCAAGCCACTCTTCTCCTTTGGAGAAACCGATCATCTGGGGCCCATGTTGGGATGACGACGAACATATGTGCACCTTCCTGATGGTCCTAAGAGCGATCTAAGCCATACAAATATGTTGGCTAAGTTGGATGGTTGTGATCGTTTTAAGACACTAGTGGAATTTCCGCGACTTTTTTAAAGCATCACGCCAGCCATGTTTCGAGCAAACGTTTATTGCTCCATGGCACTGCCGTGAGAAAGCCGATCGGGTAAGTGAGGAGTGGGTCCGCCAATGTGTACATTAGCGCTTCACTGATCAATCGCAGGACGATCCAAGCCGTCCAACTAGGCTGGCGAAGTTGGACGGTCGCGATGATTTTGAGACTGTTTTGGACAGTCTTCGCTCGTTCGAGCCTTTCACAAGACAGCACGGCCACTCTATTTTAGAGCTGGCGTTCGGCGGGCGTTGGGAGTATAGTGTGGTGTTCGACCGGCTAGGGCATAAGCGGGTCCGCCGGTGGTCATCACGGTGATTGCCTGCTCCTGCTAGGGTTCGTCTAGGCTGGTTAAATCATGCGGTCAACTTGCGTGGTCGTGATCGTTTCTGAGACTGATACAGTCAGTCCAGATTTCCCTTAAGGAAATTAAATCGAGCTGAAAGTGCATCGATTTCGAAATCCTCTTTGTCAGAGAGTAGCATGTACGAGTATTTCGTGCATGTCTCAAAATTGGCACTTGGAGATTCATGTTACTCTGCTGAGAGTGAACACTCAGTCGTCATGTCATGCTAATGATGAGAGTTCGGCAAGGAACAACATAGGAAATGCTAGGCAAATCATGCATTATTGATAATGCTATAAACTCACAGAATATTTGGGATTGTTGCTACATGCACCATTCTAGGTGAATTTTGTATATTTATCGAATTTCTTCGAATAAATAAAGTGAAGAGGTACTCATCACTTATCAAACGGCTTTACCCATTGCAGGATGTCGGCGCGTTTAATTTGGTTTTATAATTTTAGCCTTGAACTAAAATCCACCATCAACACCTATGAGTCAAAACCTCTTCAGAAGATTCTAGAAAGTATTTATCTTCCCTTAGTTTTTCTTGCCCTAAAAACTGTGATATATATATGCATATACACACACATTCAAGTACGCCTGATAGACACATTTTTGTGTCTAATTTGATCTCAATACTGTATATTGTTGGCACTCGAGTTTGTACTAATTTTGGTGTTTTATATGTTTGTAGGCACCTTTGGAAAATAAACATTTTTTGGAAAATTTGGCTCGAAAAGTTGGTAAAAGCTCCCAGGAGGACAAGTGTTATTCGGACTCTCACTTTGGATTAAGGGACACCATAACTGGATTAGGGGGAGGTCAGTTTTCTTACCAAATTCAAAACAGAATTTTGGCGTGAAAACTGGTTATTTCATGCATATTCACTGGATAATTTTGGGCTCGAATTTTGGAGCAGATTTGAAGAGATTCAATCGCTAGAAACAGCTGGGCTGAACGCGATTAAGCTAAACATGGCTAGTGCAAGTGATTTCACGAAGCAGATTGGGCTGGATAATTTGTTCTCGGCAAAACAGAGCCATGAGTTATTACGGGTCCTGTTTGGTTCTAATTATGGAAGTTACGTGACCAGATGGGTAAGAAGATATTCTTTTTGATTTGGGTACATCCTATGAAGATTTTGGAGAGGTTAAAACAATCCAGCAGATGCGTGCATGGAAAGAAAATTTCTTGGAAATATTTTCATTCACTGCTGAGTAATGGGAAGATCTTTTGGATTAATGAGAAGTTATTCTTGGTCCAAAGGTGTATAAATATAACTCTTGGGTTAGCATAGAGGGGATGGAGAGTTTGGGAGAAGTATAGAACATTAACAGAGCAAGAAAGTCAAGTTACAGGAAAGTTTCTGCTGCTGCCATTGAAGAACACGAAGAACGGACAGACCAGGGCAGTCGTTCTTCAACAATGATAACGACTAACACGTGAGGGTCTTAGAATTACCGTCAGCAACAGTTTATTTCTATCGTTTCTGTAACAGTGTTCTGCAACAATTATAAGTGTTGCAAACACCCGATTTACTCAATTATTTTCCTTTTCATCATTTGTAAAACACTTGTGAGCATCAATGAAATATTTTGAGAGGTTTTCCAACATGATGAGCGGCTAAAATACCTGGTGACTGAGGAGACGGAGGAGCTATTCACTCATGTTTGATTGGTAAATTCTTTTTATAATTTCTTAATTATTTATTTTATTTAATTCACTTGGATAAATAAAAAAAAGAGATAAAAATGGTTTTCTTAATTAGTTGTGAATCAGTTTGATGTTTTATGCTTAGAATTAATTCTTTGATAAATCATGCTTAAGGATTACAATTTAATATTTGGACACCTTATAGATTAATAAGTGATTTAATGGAAAAAGAGCTAGATAATAATTATGAAATATTTTTGTAACCAATCAACTTGAAGTAATAGTGAATCCGGAGCCTTAGTCCATTTTAAATCTTGACATCACTCTTTGAAAATTAATTTGCTTTATTTTTATTAAAACTGAAAATTATTTCCTTCATAAATCTGAAACAAATCTTTTTACCACTATCACTACAACAACCATTTGAAAATACATCAAATTTTTGGCGCCGCCGACGCGGATTTGTGCTTAGGTAGAATTTTTAGGTTTTTATTATTTTTTATCATTTTCATTTGTTCCTCTTTACGTTTCTTTGTTTGTGTCTTTGATTTGCAGGTTTGAAGATTGGACACTAAGGACTTGAAACAAAGCTCAAAGCTAAAAGAAAAGAAAAAAAAGAAGACAAATATTTTTTTAGGATTTAGTTTTATTATTTATTTATTTTTAATTTTTAATTTTTTTTTAGAATTGTATTAGGAAATTTTTGTAATATTTTTGCACTTTACTTTGGACTTTGGACAATTTTTTTTTTAAAACCCTACGGAAGGGTACCCTTAAATACAAACTGTTTGCAGGGAAGGACGACGATTACAATATCGTCTCGGCCCCTCGGGTTCGTACACGACATAGGAGTCGTGGCCCGAGTCGACTTCAACGGTTCTTTGCCCGTCTGGTACGGGAGGTAAGTCTTTCGAAACACCCGCGAATCTCCTGCAAGCGGGTTTACTGTATGCCTTAAGGTGATTATATGTTGAGGACTGAACCAGTTGCTTTAAATTCCTATTAAAGAGCAAGGACTGGCTATACAACATAAGGGTTCAGATTTCATCATCGTTCTCTTCTTGCCCGCCTTAGGAAAACGAAACCAAACGCGAACCTAAGCCTAAAATTTTGAATAGAACGAGATCTATAGGGTAACGAGCTTAATAGGACAGTCATTTGAAAAATATTGGTTACTCTTTTGAGCATACTTCGAAGTTCAGGATGGTTTCTGTGAGTTGAATGCGTGACTGCGCCGCCTTGAATGCCGGTGAGGCCTTGGGTATCAAAGCTCCACTGAGCTTCCCTCGCCTCTATTCAACTCACTTTGACTCGTACTGATTCCATAGAATTTGCTCAGATTGTAACGAATTTCTTTTCGAAGGATTAGAAGTTGGTCTACAAACAATCTAAGTGGAGCCATCATGCTTTTTGTTTGCTAGAAATCAGTAGGTTTGTTGTGGTGAAGTCAGCCTTGTTTGTGTTTGCATAGAACCTCCCTTCCGTTTAGGAATTTTTTTTTTTTTTTTAGTGTATTCCCGAAAGGGCCTGGAAAAGAAATACTTTTGGCCGTTTGATTAGTGACGAGCCTAGAAATTCTTCTTGTGAAAGTGGGGAGCTCGAAGACTCTTCTTTTGAGAGCCCTATTTTTGGAAACTTCAGTTTTGAGAATCTGTCTCTTCGTGAGGAAATTACCCCTAGTACTTTTGTTGTGCCAGCAATGACAACTTTGATAGATTACATGTTCCCAACTAGGTCCACCCGAGCCTCTTGCATTAAATTGCCAGCCACTACGGCTAATTTCCAGATAAAACCTAGTATTCTCCAGATGATCCCTATATTCTTAGGAAAGGATGATGAGAACCCTTATTTTCATATTAGGGACTTTGAGGAAATTTGTGGAACAATTAGGATAAAGGACCTTACCGGTGAAGTCTTGAAACTTAAGATGTTTCCCTTTTATTTGAGAGACAAAGCCAAGACCTGGCTGAACAACCTACCGTCTGAATCCATAGAAACATGGCAGGAACTTATCGTTGCCTTCTATATGAAGTTCTACCCTAAGCATAAAACTGGAGCTGTTAGGCAGAACATTAGTACTAGTGTGCAACAAGAGGAAGAGTCTCTTTATAGATTTTTAGAGATTCAATGATCTTCTATCCCAGTATCCTCACCATGGATTTGATAAGATGAAACTTGTAGAGATTATTTATAATGGTTTGGACTATTCGACCAAAGCTATGGTCGAATCTATGTGCGCTGGTGAGTTCACTAGTAAAAATGCTGAAGATTCTTTTACCTTCTTAGGAGTTATCGCTGAAAAATCCCAACAGTGGGAGTCTTGTGTTGAACCCCCTAAAAGACTCTTGGTCAATAGAAGTAGCACCAATATGGTAGATACGAGTTTTTCGTCAGATGTTAAGTTTGCTGCTTTATCTAGAAGGTTAGAAGCATTGGAAATGGGTCAATCTAAAAATAAGTCCCTTGTTGAACCTAATAGAGCCTCTCAAGTCTCTAGTTGTGTAATAGAGACCGATAACTCATTCTGGGAAGGTCAGGTTAGTGAAGAGCAAGCTCATGTTGTCTATAACAATGCTAGGTTTGAAAACCGTCAGAAGTTTGACCCCTACTCAGAGACCTACAACCCTGGTTGGAGAAACCATCCTAATTTCTCTTGGTCTAAGGGCCAGAATCAAGGCCAGTCTAGTAATTCTCAGCCTCCCCAGGTTTTGGTTATACTAAGAACTCTTCAGGTCAGACCCATAACCCATCTGAGAATAGAATAACTAGCTTAGAGGAAACCCTTAGTACATTAAGGAAGAGCCAGGAGATGCTATCACAAAGCCAGGAAATGTTAGTAAAAAGCCAGGGTAATTTTCAAGAGGAAACCAAACAGAATTTTAAGAATAGTGCCCAGTCTTTTGCTAAATTAGAGCTTCAAGTCGGATAAATAGCTAAGTTTATCAATGAGAGAGAAGAAGGATGGTTCCCTAGTCATACTGATCCTAACCCTAGAGGAGAGAAATCGTACAATCATGTGAACTCTGTTACAACCCTTAGGAGTGGAAAGAAAATTGATAATAAGGTCGACATACCTGAAAGTAAACATGTTGTAGTTCACCCTTATGAGACAGAAAATGAGGAGACTGATAGAGTCTCCAAAGAGACCAATAAAGGTCCTGATGAGCCCGGCTTTGTTCCCAGAGCCCCGTTCCCCCAGCTGCTAGTTCCGACTAAGAGGGAGTCCAACTTTAATGATATATTGGAGGTTTTTAAGCAGGTTAATATCAACCTTCCATTATTAGATGAAATTAGGCAGATTCCCTCTTATGCCAAGTTCCTTAAGGACTTGTGTACGTGAAAGCGTAAGCTCAGTGTCCAGAAGAAAGCCTTCATAGCTAGTCATGTGAGTTCTATTATTCAGAATACCACTACTCCTAAGTATGAAGACCCAGGGTCCCCTACCATTGCTTGTACAATAGGTAAATACCGTGTTGAGAAAGCGTTGCTTGACTTAGGAGCCAGTGTGAACTTACTTCCGTACCATGTGTACTTTAAGCTAGGACTTGGTGAGATGAAACCTACCCAGATAACACTTCAGTTAGCTGATAGGTCCGTTAAAGTTCCTCGTGGTGTGATCGAGGATGTTCTCATAGAGGTTGACAAGTTTATTTATCCAGTGGATTTTATTATCCTAGATACCCAACCTGTCCCTGACCCAGAGAACCAAATACCAGTGATTTTAGGTCGCCCGTTTTTAGCCACGTCTAATGCGATCATAAACTGTCGAAATGGTATTATGAATCTATGTTTTGGTAATATGAATATTGAGTTGAATATTTTTAATGTCAATAAGCTACATTCTGAGCTAGATGACACGTGCATTGAAGAGGTCAACATGATAGGAACCTTAGTTCTGAAGTCTGTACCAAACACCGAATCGGAAGATCCATTAGAGAGTTGTCTAGCCCGTTTTAGCATGGATTTCGACGATGATAGCAACATTGAACAAGTAAATGATCTGTTGGATTCTATTCCTATGTTAGATACCGATAGATGGAAATCTAGGTTTGAACCATTACTAGCTACCGAATCTACCTTAAGCCCTTATTTCGAAGAGCCTAAATATCCTCCTAAGTTGGACCCCAATTATGCATTTGTAGGCCCATCTGAGATTTTTCCTATAACTTCCGATTTGGATAGTGATCATGAGATTAGGCTAGTATCCGTGCTTCAACACAATAAGGAAACTCTAGGGATAACCATAGAGGATATGAAACATATAAGTCCTATAGCTAGTATACCTCAAAATAATTTAGAGGATGAACCACCTGGTTATAACTCAGAGAAAGCAATTGACCTTTTTCAGGAACCGGATGGTCTAGAAATTAGGAATATTGTGACTAGTTTATCTAGAGACACCCAAAACTCTAAGTTTGGGGGTAGTGAACTAGAAGAAGCTCTAGAGTATTTTAAATACTCTCCGGATCCGGAAATTCAAGCCATAGTTAAAGGTCTTACGGAGAATAGTGATTACCCTAAATTTGGGGGTAGAGATTGTCAATTATCCCCAGTAGAAGTCACTAACTTGGGACTCAAGCCTAGTGCATCTGAGGTATCGCTTGAGTCTATTCAGACTCCACAACCTGATCCGCCTGATATTGTTCAGGAGGAAATCCATATATTAGAAACCCTTTTTTCGGATGAATCTATTTTTCAAGACACTCTTATGAAGCCCAACTTGAGGATCTGGATAGATCCGATTGTCTTGCAAGAAACCTTAGATGAGGATGTGCTCCTTCTGTTCATTTTTCTGAACCAGTGCAATTGTCTCATATTGGTGTTAGCTCTATTTGGTATTATGGACCCACAACTTTTTAGGCTATTGGTATATAACTTTGGAAGGTGAAGATCCTTTTTGAGGTATTTGATGTCTGGCTGAAGACTTTAAACTTAGCACTTCTTGGGAGGTAACCCAATCTCATGCAACACGGTAATATCTTTCCTCAACCCTTTTTGCTTCAAGTGGTAACAATTTCTCCTCGTTCATGCTGTTAATTTTATCATTGGAAACATTGAGGACAATGTTAGATTTAAGTTTGGGGGTATGGGAAAATCTTTTAGTTGCAATAAATAAATACGCTTCATAGCTTAGAGATTTATGCGTATTCAGGATGGCACTAACTAATCTAAGTGGATGGAAGCATCTTGGTTTTAGGAGTTGAGGAACCAATCTGATTAGATGGAAACATCTATAGAGTCTATTCATAAAAGCACAGAGCTCAGGTGTTAGAAATAACATGATAGTTGCACCATATCTCGTTGAGTCCTTTTCATTTCTTTTTTTCATTTTATTTTTTCATTTTAAACTATGTTTCTCTAAGTGATTAGGTGGGGCACACGATTCAAGTTTTTACCACTGATAGGGTGAATTAGAGTGACTGAGTTACTAAAAAAAAAAAAAAAAAAAGACCGGACCAGTTAGACCAATCGGAATAAGTATTAACACTTGGATAGCAATATGTGTGTGTTCTCCCTGTTTCCGTCGCCTAAGCAAGCGTGGAATGCAGGACTCGTGGGAACTATCGTGTAATCTGCTGACAAGAAGCATGCGCTTGGATGAAAAAGATCTATTCATTCCGTTAAGTTAAAAAAAAATGGTTATTGTTCTGTGTAGTCAACTGCTGGTTCCCTTGTATTTGCCAGTTTGTTGATCTAGATTTAAGTTATTTACCACTGGTTCCCTTGTATATGCCAGTTGTGTTGATATTAGTCAGACCGGTATCTCAGTCCATTAGGATAGGTTCATTCTGGCAGTGGCCTTCAGACAGATATGTGAAACATCGATCATTTGGTTAACATCAAAACCATCTACATTTTTCTATTTCCATTTTTCTATCCATATGATTAGTTTGACTCTGAATATGATGTCCATAGTGCAACTATCTGAGTAGAGCTCTGTCACTTTATATGAATTTTAGTATGATTGAGTGCAAACTCGTGTACAACAATTGGAATTTCGCATCAGGGTACTTCCTCCTATAGTCAATGATTGTATGCCAACCAAGGAGATTCTTTAGTGCCTTCCAAGGTTCGTTGTAGATAGCTAGAGTCTGGAGTAAAGGTTTTGTGGGTACACCTCTGGTAAACCCTCCGGAGACAACACTCCGCCACTAGGGCTAGTGGTTTAACGGCTTGTTGCACGTGCTAAGTGTAGCCATTTTACTTTCTAGATTAGATTTGCTCGAGGACTAACAAATAATAAGTTTGGGGGTATTTGATAGACAAATTTTTGTGTCTAATTTGATCTCAATACTGTATATTGTTGGCACTCGAGTTTGTACTAATTTTGGTGTTTTATATGTTTGTAGGCACCTTTGGAAAATAAACATTTTTTGGAAAATTCGGCTCGAAAAGTTGGTAAAAGCTCCCAGGAGGACAAGTGTTATTCGGACTCTCACTTTGGATAAGGGGCACCCCATGAGGGGCATGTGCTAAAGGGACACCATAACTGGATTAGGGGGAGGTCAGTTTTCTTACCAAATTCAAAACAGAATTTTGGCGGGAAAACTGGTTATTTCATGCATATTCACTGGATAATTTTGGACTCGAATTTTGGAGCAGATTTGAAGAGATTAAATCGCTAGAAACAGCTGGGCTGAACGTGATTAAGCTAAACATGGCTAGTGCAAGTGATTTCACGAAGCAGATTGGGCTGGATAATTTGTTCTCGGCAAAACAGCGCCATGAGTTATTACGGGTCCTGTTTGGTTCCAATTATGGAAGTTACGTGACCAGATGGGTAAGAAGATATTGTTTTTGATTTAGGTACATCCTATGAAGATTTTGGAGAGGTTAAAACAAGCCAGCAGATGCGTGCATGGAAAGAAAATTTCTTGGGAATATTTTCATTCACTGCCGAGTAATGGGAAGATTTTTTGGATTAATGAGAAGTTATTCTTGGTCCAAAGGTGTATAAATATAACTCTTGGGTTAGCATAGAGGGGATGGAGAGTTTGGGAGAAGTATAGAGCATTAACAGAGCGAGAAAATCAAGTTACAGGAAAGTTTCTGCTGCTGCTGCTGCCATTGAAGAACACGAAGAACGGACAAACCAGGGCAGTCGTTCTTCAACAATGATAACGACTAACACGTGAGGGTCTTAGAATTACCGTCAGCAGCAGTTTATTTCTATCGTTTCTGTAACAGTGTTCTGCAACAATTATAAGTGTTGCAAACACCCGATTTACTCAATTATTTTCCTTTTTCATCATTTGTAAAACACTTGTGAGCATCAATGAAATATTTTGAGAGGTTTTCCAACATGATGAGCGGCTAAAATACCTGGTGACTGAGGCGACGGAGGAGCTATTCACTCATGTTTGATTGGTAAATTCTTTTTATAATTTCTTAATTATTTATTTTATTTAATTCACTTGGATCAATAAACAAAGAGATAAAAATGGTTTTCTTAATTAGTTGTGAATCAGTTTGATGTTTTATGCTTAGAATTAATTCTTTGATAAATCATGCTTAAGGATTACAATTTAATATTTGGACACCTTATAGATTAATAAATGATTTAATGGAAAAAGAGCTAGATAATAATTACGAAATATTTTTGTAACCAATCAACTTGAAGTAACAGTGAATCCGGAGCCTTAGTCCATTTTAAATTTTGACATCACTATTTGAAAATTAATTTGCTTTATTTTTATTAAATCTAAAAATTATTTCCTTCATAAATCTGAAACGAATCTTTTTACCACTATCACTACAACAACCATTTGAAAATACATCAACGCCTTCCTTGTATTAGATACAAAGTGCTGGAAAACTCACGAATGTTCACGAACCATGGATGCTCCTAAGTTTTCAAACTGCACAAAGGAATATAACAAGAAGATGGAGGATGATGGTTCCACGGGTATTGTTGACTTTTACGATAATCCTATCACCATATCCTGTTACTTTTCTCAAGAAGATACAGGGTCAAGACCGGTTCAGGTGTCCCAAGATTTGGTTGGAGACATTATGAGTGACATCAAAGTGGTGTTCGATCAATTGTCTTCTGCCAAATGAGATCTCAAACTTCTCAATTCGGAATTGGGAAAAGCCATTGATGACATCGGTTCTCTCAAAACACAAGTCGCAGACTACATATGAATTATAGTTCCTTTTATCTTATTTGTCAAGGGAACTTGTTGTGAGAATTTATCCTTACTTTTGAGAAGGATAACTAGGGTTTGGTATAGGGAAAATTGTGATTACACAAGCTAATTCCAACGATTTTCATCTTGCATGTTTTTAGATTTATTTATTTAAATTCTAGAGTTGTTGGAAGATGAACTTGCAGTATGTAATCATTATTTGTTTAATTATTGCAAAGTCTTATGAAATATTTGTGCCTTTAAGTTTTCCGTGAATCGATATGATATTTCATATATGCTCAGAAGTTAAATCTATTATGTTTTTTATAAATGGAAAATAGAACAAACTCTTTGAGATTTTTCTCGTAGTATTGATCTACTCGTTATCACAATTTTGAAAATGCGGGGGTCTGACAACCACAACCAACAATTCGTTAGGCAATCTGAGAGGACTTACTCCAATATACTTTCTAGAGAATCAACTAGACAGTCAGACTCAATCTAGAGTAAAGTATATCAAAGAGCTTAATATCTCTAACTCTTAATTCAATCCGTAATCAGCAAATAGAAATCTGCGAGCCCAATTGAATATAAGAGGAGTTAACAGTACCAAAGACAAATGTTCAAGTGTCAATCAGTGTAAATAAACAACCAAAGGTTGGATATTCTAATTGATTGATCTTAACGCACAACCTGTGATATTTCAATTATATAAAAAAATATAATGCGGAAAAGAAATAACACAGACACCAGAATTTTGTTAACGAGGAAACCGCAAATGCACAAAAACCCCAGAACCTAGTCCAGATTGAACACCACATTGTATTAAGCCGATACAGACTCTAGCCAACTACCAATTAACTTCGGACTGGACTGTAGTTGAACCCTAATCAATCTCACACTGATTCAAGGCACAGTTGCGTTCCTTACGTCTCTGATCCCAGCATGATACTAAACACTTGATTCCCTTAGTTGATCTCACCCACAACCAAGAGTTGCTACGACCCAAAATCGAAGACTTGATAAAAAAAATTGTCTCACACAGAAAAGTCTATAGATTGAATAAATCTGTCTCCCACAGAAATACCCAAGAGTTTTTGTTCCGTCTTTTGAGAAAATCAAGGTTAACAGGAACCAATTGATAAACCGGATTTATATTACCGATGAACATCCTAGTATTATCAATCACCTCACAATAATCTTAATCGACTAGCGAAACAAGATAACGTGGAATCACAAACGATGAGACGAAGATGTTTGTGATTACTTTTATCTTTCCTATCGGATAAATTAATCTCGATTCAATTATTTCAATTGTACTCAACACGATAGAATCGGGAAAGATCAGAACACGCAACTACAAAGAAAATAGCTGGGTCTGGCTTCACAATCCCAATGAAGTCTTTGAAGTCGTTAAACTACAGGGTCTCGATAGAAATCTAAGGTTAAAGGAGAATCGACTCTAGTTATGAAACTAGAAACACACAGGAGGTGTGGGGATTAGATATCCCAGTTGCTAGAGTTCTCCTTAATATAGTTTTAAAGTCAGGGTTCGCAATCCAAGTTACCTTGGTAACAAAGAATTCAATATTCACCATTAGATGAAAAACCTGATTCAACCAAGCTAATATCTTTCAAACGTTGGATCGAACTTAGCTTGTTACATACAAATGAAATGTACCCTCATTTAGTGTTAGAGCATAGCTCGGTTGAACCCACCAAGCGTTGGTATCTAAAGTTTGGTTGTCATATTCTAGTGAACCAAAACTCATTTAAAGAGTCGCTTGATTATGTATTAGAGTCAACTTCGTATAGGTTCACTTGAAAGTATTAGGATATGAGACATTACAAGTATTACGAAGACTTGAAGAAGTGAAGAAGCAAGGAGCTACAATGACAACATCATCCTTCCACTTGAGGTTAGTGATATTTGACTTGAACTGTTTCATTCCCTAACGTATCTATCAAGTCGTGCATATTGAAAACAAATCTGCGAAGCATGAATGATTATACTCTAGCTAGACATAGTATTAAGGAATACAATACGAGGTTTATTGCTTAACCATTAAACTTTGTATATACGACATCGACATAATCGTTTGATTTCTACTGTGATTATGTATGGGTATAAGGTGAAGATTTCATCCTAAGAAACAATGTTTTACATTTGTTTTAAGGAAGTAAATTCATGAACTTGTTTTTTGAATCGAAAGAGAAATCGTCAGGCATTATTGGTATTGTTATTCATTGCATATCTTTTGAACTACTAATATGCATGATTAGTATAACCGCTCATGACTTATTTATGTTCTTGGTAAAACTATTCACAAAGGCCTGACTTTTGTATTAGTATGACTTTTATTAGTGAAACCGATCTTAAGTAATCACCTGAGATGGTATGATCGATTTTGTGTTATTGGTATGACCGACTCTTGGTAAAGGGGAACCGATCCTAGTAAGAGGTGCAACCTATCACAAAGGGTAATCGATCCTTGTATGAGGTGCAACAAGGTTTTATTAGAAAAGGGAACTGATCCTATGAACATGTGCAGCAAGTACAAGTTAGATACCATATATATGTGGGGAACCGATCCTAGTACCTAGTCAACCGAATTTTGGAAAGCTAGTGTGACTATGCACAAGACTCACATGGAGGTAGAACCGAAACTTGTTTTGGTAGAACCGTGAAACCCATGTTTGGTGATTGAGTGTTCTTGATCAATCACATAGTTCTTGAAAGTCAGATGAACCAATTCTAAACTTTTTTGGAAGTGTGGGAAATCGGTTTCAAGATTGTAAGTATGAAAGAGGAATTACAAAGTAAGGATGTCGACATACTTTAAACATGTGCAGTAACGCTAATCTTTAATTGTTCAAAGTTATTCCTTAATAGCTAAAGGAAGAAAATCCCAGATCGAATAAAATAAATTGAGAATGTTTTGTTTAAGGTTCTTAATTTTATTTTAGGAAAATAAAAAATTAGTAATGTGCATTTACCAGTTGGAGATTTTCCAAAAGATTTTTGGTCAATATTTGGACAAAGTATTTCCAGGAATTATGGAAACCGAATCTGGAATATATTGCATATCTTGAGAATATTTTCGGTTTTGGAAATTCCTTAGTGTCCAAACTTCCTTGGTCTATATATATGAAAGTTTGCATTTCGAGCAAACTAATCCTTAGAGACAGCAAAACTATCTCAGTTGTGCTGCTACTGGTGAAGCCGCCTATTCGGAGAGGAGAGTAACCTAATTAGGCGAAATCTCTTACGGCCGCTCAGTTTAAAGACTTATTTGGGATTGAGAATCTATATTAGTACCGTTGGTGGGAAACTAGATAATTGCAGTTTATCTTTTGCTTTCGATTGATTTGATTGACTAACGGTGGTTGAACTTTGATTGCACCTAGTATGTTTATGCTTGAGAATCTTCTCTTCTGATATAAGATTCACTCAAACTAGATCGAATTTTCAACGGGGATCTTTAGATTGTTTGTAGATCTAAAGACGTCTTGTGATAATCCATTGTTAACAGACTCTGTTCTGTGCGCAGGTGTTTATTGAAGATCTAAGAAGATTTGAAGACAAAGAAGACTTTGAATATTTCTGATTTGAGTTCATAATATTTGGTATGCAAAATACTTGTTTCGGTAAAAGAGGATCCAACTATAATCGGTTTATCCTTATGGTAGATTAAATTGATTAGTCGTGTAGATCGGCATCAATACAATTCTTTGTGAATAAAAGTATTGATTGCAAAATCTTAACAATTACTTTGGTAGTTGATAATAAGATAGATCTAAGAACCTGACAAAGGAGTTTATTGAGATAAATAGAAGAGCCTTTTGTCGAACTCACATCACTTGGTTGAAAAGAGTTGATACCAAACAAATTTGTTATTCCTTTACTGTTTGGAAAACGAACCAAAGGAATTGGTTCCAAGTACGTGACTTATTACAGGTCGAAGGCGTGGGAATACAAACGAAACTAGGTGAACTATAGGTTTAGTTGCTTGGTCTCAACTATACGAAGTTGGTTTGATTTTTTATGGCGACTTAATCCTGAGAGTATTCAATTTTGGACAAGGTCCCGGGATTTTTATGCATTTGCGGTTTCCTCGTTAACAAAATCTTGTTGTGTCATTTACTTTAATTTTCCGCTGTTGATGGGTGAATTTTGGTTCTACAAGTCCTAGCCACAACACACCCAATTCCCAAGAGGAGAGAGAGAGAGAAAAGATCCCCTCCATTGTATTCCATGCCTCTTTGTATAGACATTTCAAAAGCCCCTCTTTTTATGATATCATGCCACATGTCTTAAAACTCCTTAATTACTACTAATGTCATTCTTTATCTAATACAACCTCCTTCTTTCCTATTAATTCCTCTCTTGTCCTTTCCATCTTATGGATACTTTTTTAGTGTACTTGGGCTTTAGTCCCCAAGTCTCCTGACTACTGGGTCAATTGTCAAAGGACCCGGTAGTCACATCATGCCTTATCTTAAGTTCTACTGTTCAAAAGTAGTCATTATCCTCTGATGATGCCATCCTAAAGTCCCCACTATAGGCTGCCCGTCCCATATCTGATTGTCATCTTTGTATCTCTGATCAAGCGACTCCACAGCTTCTTAGATATACCTTGACCCTAGCAATCTTATCTGCGCTCATATCTCCATATTACCTTCGGGATGAACTAGTACGCTTATTAGTGTTGAATGAGGAGGTGGTCATGTCGATGATGCTTAGGGTGATTCATTAAAGGCGCGTAAATCTTATGACGAACATGAAGAGATTGCGTCACTCGCGCGGGGTCACAGTCATCTGATAAGATTATGGACAACATCCGCAAGTTAGAAAACTGATCGGGATTTGGTTTTGGCAAGTGTTTTGTGATATGCGCGTTTGAAGGTGGGGACTCTGGATGTAGATACTACCCGTTGTCGAGCATTGATAGCCGGCTAAAGGTAGTCCCGGTGTTGTTCCTCTCTTTTAAGATATTGGATAGGCGAAGCGTGTCGTTTGGCAATGTTGTAGCGCCTACTCCCTTCTTTTATTTTCAATGGAACGCGGGGTTTGGTGCTTCGCCTTGGTGGGGATGGGTGGAGCGTGTATTGAACGCGGCCATTCCCCTTCTTCTTTTGGTATTTGCAGTCTTTGTAAGTTTATTAGTTGGCTGAGCACCCTCCTTTTTTTTTTTTGTAGATATGTGGCCAATCGGATACGCGGAGCACCCTGTCTCCTTTTTGTATATATGTGGCCGATCGGATGAGCATATCAACCCGTCGCCTTTTTTGTATATCTATGGCCGATCGGATGGGCATATTAACCCGTCGCCTTTTTTGTATATCTGTGGCCCATCTTGGGGCCTTTTTGTATATTTGTGGCCGATCGGATGAGCATATCAACCCGTCACCTTTTTGTAAATCTGTGGCCGATCGGATGTGCGGGGCAACCCATCACCCCTTTTTTTTTCTTTTTTGTAAATTTGTGGCCGATCGGATGCACGGAGCAACCCGTCGCCTTTTTGTATATCTGTGGCCGATCAAATGAGAATATCAACCCGTCGCCTTTTTTGTATATATGTGGCCCATCTTGGGGCCTTTTGTAAACTCGTCAGCCGACCGGGTGTCTATGCATCTCGTAGCCTTTTGTATAATCGTCAGCCAGCCGAGTGTTTATGCATCTCGGGGCCTTTTGTAAACTCGTTGGCCGACCGGGTTTCTATGCATCCCGTAGCCTTATGTATAGTTGTCAGTCAATCAGGCGCCTTTGGCTTTCCTGAGACCTTTTGTGAATTTGTCAGTCGATCAGGCGCCTTTGGCTTTCCTGAGACCTTTTGTGAATTTGTAAGTCAATCAGACGTCTTTGGCTTTCCTGAGATCTTTTGTAGATTTGTCAGCCCGGACGTCTTTGGCATTCTCGTAGCCTTTTATAAATTTTTGTTCAAACGGCCTCTATGGACCCTTGCTAGCATGGTGCCCGGAGCACGTTAATAGAATTTTCTCTTAGTTGTGCAGCCGATCATGAGATTCAAAATGAGATTCAAAACAAGATGATATGGATGCTTAAAATTAATAAAGTGAGAACTTACACATGTGACTAGGTTACTCATAAAGTGCATATATTTATATTCAAACACTTCATGCTTTGGATTGAATAAACATATGTACAAGCGGAGGTAGTGTCTTTACATAATTGAAAATGCTTTATCCATGCTAGCCCTCTTCCCTATTATTATTATTTTTTATTACTGATCATGATATTCAAGACAAAGTGATGCTTTGTAAAAATAAAGTGACAACCTACATATGTGACTAGATGACATGCATATTTCAAAGCATGGATATTCATACTCGAGTAAGATTTAATATAGATGCTTGACGCTTTATCAATCATACGTATATACAAAAGGCAACGAAGAGATGGACGCGTGCATTCATAATGTGAGATCAATCTTTCATATGTATTACAAATTTATGCGCACATGCTTATGAGGTTCGAGGTGGGATGCATTCGCAGGAGGCAGTTGGTAGCTATACTGAACACCAAAATATAAACTTACTCAAATCATAATTCATATATTTGTTTATTAGTGTAAGAGAATCATGTGGACAAATCAAGATATCTGAAAGAGAATCATCAAAGGTAGGGTTTATAAGAACGCGCGGCTATAATTTTACAATTCAAATGCAATCTAATGTAGTCGTGTGGGTACTTATGAATGCTGTCATGCTCAAAATCATGAGATATACCGAGTGTAGAGAATGAACAGTAAGAATGATTATGCAACGTACTAATTTTCCTTTTCTATAAAACCAGGCTAGTGAACCTGGACGCTTGGTATAGTAAATGGGTTTTCTTGAGCACTCATAACAAAGAAAGACAAAATTTCCGCGCATTCATAATGTGATATAGAAATGCAAGCCTTTGTACTTAGAAATGTTACTCAAGAGAAGAACAGAGATCATAAAAATTTTGAAATCATGTTAGCCCGCTACCATTTACTGGATACTTAGTAGAGGGATAAAAATCGTACCATTGTTACCGTATTCAAAGAGACGCGCCGCCGGTATGTATCGTCCTTATGTTCTTCCCGATCCTACCTTCTGGTGCGGAAACCAGCTTCGAGAACTAAGAGCGCTGGTGCAGTCAATATTCCACAAATATTGCAAATTGATTCCATAATCGGCATATATTTCTCCTTGGTATCGAAGGCGCTTCCCACTTAAACCGAGTTGCTTCCCATTACAGCACCATCATTGCACATTTCTAGTAAAGCATCACCAACTATGTAGCTCCATTTCATCCATTTTCTATTCCATTGCAGCTAACAGCTCTATCTCCATCTGTAGCTCAAACACATCTCAAACAGCAACAACAAACTGCACCTGCTTCAGTCCCTTGCTCTTTGTCTGCTTCATCACCATTCCTTTGTCATTGACACTAGCATCAACATCATTCTTCTCATCCATGTACTGCAGCATCACTAGTTAATTGCTCATTCACTTAATGTTATTCCTGCAACCATTTCACTCATTTAATCCTAGCATACACCTACAACATTCTGTAGATTTTTCCTGATTCTTCGTCAACATTCACCAATTCCTCTTAATTTCCTTTACAGCTTCGTCAAGCAGGAACCCTTCTGCTTGAACCAAATTTGAGCTCTATCCTTCGCCAATTGCTACTTATCATCACCATCAGCAAACCTTCATTTCTCATTGTTTGTTAGAGGAATCTGGTTATGACGAATCGGGTCAGAACAAACAGATATTTGTAGATCTAGGTTTTGACTTAGAATCAGATTAGTAAATCAAAGGAAAACTCGGTTTTGAATTTATAAGAATCCTAAATGATTTTCCAAAACCTATTTTCGAGATCGATCAATTAGTGATTACAGCAAATAATAACAGGTGGATAAAATCAAGCGGTTGAGAAGAGATGGACTTATCTTTCATTGAATTTGTGGTGAAACTGCCCGCTGTTAATCCCCAAGTTTTTCATTGATGGTGATTTCGCTATCGAAGGTAGTGAGGAACTATGGTTCTCGTTCTGGATCTTCAGTTGGGCGCTGAATTTGGTGTAGCTTAGGATGACGGTGAAACGTTGTTAGTGTTGTTGGAGAAGAAACGTTGACTTAGGGATGGTCATGGGGCGGGTATGGGTCGGGGATCTTGTATCCCAGTCACTGCCCCGTTCAAAAAAAAAAACCCACACCCTTCCCATTACCCGCTTGATCTGGGACGTGGCGGGTATGAGAAATACCCGTACGGGACGGATATTTTACGGGTTACCTATAACATTAAGCTCAAATATGATGAGTTAATTTAATAATCAATACCTAAGTTCAACCAATAATAATAATAATAATTTAAAATTTCAAACTCATAAATTCATCGTAAAACAAGCAAAGAAAAACAAATTGGTTTATAAACGAGCATCACTCATTTTAGTTCTTAATTATTTCTTATCAAGTATCTTCTTCCATGTTGATCACCTCATCGTCTGCTTCAGTTTCTTCCCAAAATGTTTCACCATCGAATTTTGATCCACCTAGCCAAAATAAGAAAGTGTATCATATAACCATAATGATGTATTAAATGTAAAAAAAAAACATTTCAATAAAAAGAGAATTTCATTACCATTCAGCATATCCCATATCCAGTCTTGAGCGCACATCAAAGCTTCCAACGTTTTTGGATGAAGTCTATTACGTTGGACACTCACAAATCTACCCCCGGTACTAAAAGCTGATTTGGAAGCTACCGTTGAAACTGGAATCGCTAAAATATCTCTAGCCATACACTGCAAGACTGGATATTTAATCCCATTTGTCTTCCACCATGCTAGTATGTCAAAATTACCAATCCTAGGTAAAAGATCTTCTTATAAGTAATTGGTTAATTCTGACTTAACAGTACTAGTAGGAGCAGTATTAGAGACAAACATATCAAACTTTTCCAAAGAATCTACGTCATCGTTAAAACCATGCATCTCTGAAGTGAAAGACAAATCATTTTGGCTAACAGATGTTTCAGCAAATTTTACTTTCAGTTCATACTCCGTCGCCAAATCAACGCATAAATCGCGTACTCGATCAATTTCGATTTTTGAAAAAGCTTGACCATAAATTTGTGGAAAATAAAACTCAATCAATTTCATCTTAAACCTTGGATCTAACATAATTTCTACGGCCATTACTCCATTGATCACAAACCAATACTCTTCAAACTTCTCTATCATTTCATATGCCATTTCCTTAACCACACCAACTTTAGATTTTTTCCACTCATTTAATGACAATCTAATATCACAAAAACTTGGAAAGAAAAGGTTGGTGGTAGGATATTTTACTTCGAAAAACTTCTCTGTGAAGGTATAAAATATCTTAAGTTTGTCGCACATTTCCTTTGCCAACAACCAATCTTCATCATCTGGCAAACAATCATACTGTGGCTCACGTTGCTTTAGTCGAGCAAAAACCTTCTGATACTTAATAGCAGTATTAATCATCAGGTATGTTGAGTTCCATCTTGTCTCACAATCAAGAACTAACTTATTTATACTCGAAATATTAAATTTCTCAACTCGTTTTGGTGTTGCTTTCCAGTAAGCAACACTATTACGAATCAATTCGATTGCTCCTTTGATCCCCTCTAATCCTTTCTTGACTATAAGAGCTAATATGTGTGCACAACAACGCATATGAAAAATATCTCCACCCGACAGTAAGTTACTTGATAATTTTTCTAGGAGAAGTTGGATCATAAGATCATTAGTGGAACAATTATCTACAGTAAGAGTGGATACTTTACCATCGATATTCCAGTCTAGCAGACACTCCATCAATGCGGCTGACAGGACTTCAGCCGTGTGCGGACATGGCACATACATAAACCTAATACAAAATAAAATTCAGATGGTTGATTAGACCGTACTACGTAGCAACTAGTAATTAATCAGTAACAAAATTAATGGTAGTGATTTTTCATTTATGACGTGCATATCCAATGCCTGAAATCATTAAATGGATACGCGTACCTGATAATTCGGCTTTGCAAGATCCACGACTCATCGATGAAATGAGCCGTAATAACCATGTATCCTTTCTTTTGCTTACTAGTCCACATATCAGTAGTCAACGCAATTTTACCTTGATGTTTTTGTAGCACTTCCATTGTTTTAGTTTTTTCTTCATCATAGATTTTAAGGACATCCCTTTTAATTGTGCTCCGAGATACCACCTTAAACAACAGTTGAAGCGCATTTGAATATCGTCTAAATCCGGCATATTCAACGATGGAAAGCGGATACTCGTGTATGATTATCATATAAGCAAGTTCCTTCCTAGCGAACGATTGATCAAAACTGTACGTGTTAAGCTGACTTCTTCCGTCACTTTTTTTACTCGGAGTGATTATTGATTGTCTTATGTCTTGCTGTTTACGTCGAGGACATCTTTTCATGTGTGCGTGTAGATGCTTAGTCCCATTTGTGCTTTTTCCTCCTAATGGTTTATGACAATATTTGCAAACTGCTTTGTCTTCCCCTTTTATCTTTTTCTTTTCAAAGTGGTTCCACACTATGGATCTTTTCTTCCCTGAAACTATAGCAATTTCACCTTCGGCATTATCACAATCACCTGTAATGTTTGCCTCGACAGTTTCACCATGGTCATCATCCATCGGAGAACTTGGAATTGTCTCGACATGGTGTTCAGACTGTTCGGATTCACCTCGTGTGGATATAGTTGTCATTTTGGGATCACTGTGTAATATACACATAAAGTAATATAATATATATAATAAAGAAAGCTTAAATAATATAATATAATAAATACAATAATTAAATAATATAATATAATTTCTTAGTTTAAATATAATATAAATAATTAATGATATCTTATACTTTTACGTTTTCTTTTATAATATAATATAATTTCTTAGTTTAAATATAATATAAATAATTAATGATATTTTATACTTTTACCTTTTCTTTTATAATATAATATAATATAGTTTCTTAATTTAAATATAATATAAATAATTAATGATATCTTATACTTTTACTTTTTCTTTTATAATATAATATAATATAATATAATATCTTAGTTTAAATATAATATAAATAATTAATAAAAATATAAAATTCTAAAATGGGAACGTACGGGGCGGGTATGGGGCGGGGACCCAGAATCCCATCCCCGTCCCATCCCCGCTTCACTAATTTCGGGTATTACCCATACCCAATCCCAACCCCGTTTGTACGGGTAAACCCTACCCAATACGGGCGGGTACCCACGGGGATGGATTTGGATGGGGAAAATGGCCATCCCTAAGAAGGGCGCAGAGTTGAGATAGGACGCGTTAGCAGGGAGAGAGGTGAGGGAAGGCGCTGATGAGTTTAATTGGCGCGGAGGGGTTGGAAAAACATTAAGCGGGGAAGGCGTACACGGAAAGTGTGAGCGCGTGAGTGGGGTGTATTGAGTATTGACCAGGAAAGCAGAAGCGCTGTAAGAAAAGAGGGACTCGATTATGTTCTGGGAATTAGACAGTTGGGATAGAGACGAGCCTTCGGATGTGGTCGCCAAATGTTGATGGGTGAATTTTTGTTCTACAAGTCCTAACCACAACCCACCCAATTTCCAAGAGGAGAGAGAGGAGAGAAAAGATCCCCTCCATTGTATTCCATGCCTCTTTATATAGACTTTTCAAAAGCCTCTCTTTTTATGATATCATGACACATGTCCTAAAACTCCTTAATTACTACTAATGCCATTCTTTCTCTCATACAACCTCCTTCTTTCCTATTAATTCCTCCCTTGTCCTTTCCATCTTATGGATAGTTTTTTAGTGGACTTGGGCTTTAGTCCCCATGTACCCACTAGGCCGGCTAAGGAGGAATATTTTTCATGTATCAACATCCGCAATTATAATTGTTGTTGTTATATTTAAAATAAATTACACAAACGTTAAATCCTATTTACTTGATAAGTAATACTATTGTTTGGTTAAGTCTGAACCTTTTATCAAGTAAACATACTTCGTTGTTGTATTGTCTCGATCTCGTATCCATAGACGATCACACGAAGTGTGAACCGATTTGTTGTGTTGTCTCGACTCAGTCCATAGACAATCACTTTCGGAGAAAGGACTTCTAGGTGAAAAAGTTTTAGTTTGAGGTATATTTGGGTACCCTCGTCTTTTCAATTGGTATCAGAGCAGGGAAACACGAAAATATCTAACAATCTGTGTTTGGTGCGATCCAACCTATAAGAATTGAATCCATGTCTGATTCAGTTAACGTTATGCAAGAGTATGAATACTCAAAAGTTGAAGATGTTACTGCTTCGTTGACTCATGATCCAGGAGTTGCGAAAACATCTATGTCTATCTCTGATGAAAGAGAAGATACTGATAAAGAGTTGGTAAAACTCATAAAGCCTATAAAATCTCTGTCTTCTAAAGTACTAATATTAAAGACAGAGTCAAATATTCTTAAACATGAGATTAGAGATAAAGGCATTCAACTGAATAGTCTGGCCAAAGAGAATATGGATCTAACTGTCAAACTAGAAATTGTTGGTAAATCTCTAGATAAAGAGACACGTCTTATGACTCTGACCAATGATGTTGTCGTGAATTCTTCTGATAATGAGGAAACTAAAAGTCCTTCCTCGACTTTTACAGACTGTGATAAAACTGGTTTAGTCACATTTGAAACATATCAGGATGATGTTAGTTTGCCTAACTATATCAAGTCAGAAGAGGATGAGAAACCAGCTTCTAGATCTACTGATGATCAAACGAAATCTTGTGCAAAGGAAACTTTGAACCGATTCCGTGAAAGCAATCTTAAGGAATACAACTTTCAGTCACTTGACATGAAACTTATACTTCTTCAGCATATGGTGGTAAAAATATTGAAAGAAGTTTATTGTCTTAAAAACTGAAAAATCATTCCTCAGTAGAAAGAAAGATTATACCACTACCCGATAAGATCAACTCAAAATAATCAGAGGAAAAAGTTGATAATCGCTTATGGAAAAAGGTTCCTCCTTATCCATATCGAAACAATTCTTGTTTTGATGAAGAACGACCCTAGAAGAAGGAGAAAAACAGAATCTCTGCCAAAGGAAACAATCAGGAATTTTCGATAATTGTTTCAGATAATCACACTGATGTGGATAATAAGGAAGTCATTAGAATGAGAAAATCATATGAAAATCTGATTGAAAGAATTAAGAGGGATTTATCTATCTCTGAAAATTCTCACGTCAGTACAATTTCTCCCCATGATCATATCTCTAGAGTTAGAAAAGATCATCGTCTTGGGAGAAATTACTTTGGGCAGAAATTCCCTAAGAGAAACATGAACTTTGTTTCTGATACTCCATGTAAGCTAGAAAAATCTTACTCCGATGCAACTTAGTTGTATCGAAGTTGTGCACTCTCATCCCATTCCGTGCTCTTAATTTTGGATGAGAAAAGCACATAAAAATCAAGGGCACATGTTAATGGTAGTTTCCATTTTCAGTAATAAGAAATATTTAAAGAATATCTCTCTTTCAATAAAAAGAGAAGTTCGAATACATATTGTGTATATTTTCGAAGTTTCAAAAAACAAATTATCTTCTTTTAGGGTTATTGTCTTCCCTTGGTAGAAACTTTGTGTTAAGAATGTCTCCTATAACTCGCAGTGTTACAAGGAGTGATAGAAGGGAAGAACGAAAGGTAAGAAACTGTCAAGGGTTCGCCCCATATCAAAGAATCAGGAAGATTGTCTCTAGAATCGAACCTGATCCTAACTCTGTTATATCTCAAGAAGAATCATGTCTTTTTGTTATCAACGATTCATAGTTTACCAAGTGGTTACCCACAGATGGTATGAGTAATGTTATGCATGAGTTTGAAGAACTCGTAGGAAATCTCTTTACTTTGGTTCAAGATCGGGGTGAACTAAAAGATAAAATAAAAGATATGAAAGGTGAACTTGAGGTTTTGAAGCTTCAAATTGAAGATCTCAAAAAACATAAAGTGGTTGCAGACAAGACTCTTGAGACAAGCTTCAAAAGTTTGAACACTGAAGAAACCTCAGTGAACAACAAGAGCACCACTAGAGATTAAGTTATATGCTGTAATACTTAATCCAGGAAAATAAACATCAATTTTTGATTTCTTTCAATGATTGTATTAAGTCTATTATGAATAAAACTATCTTATTTATGAATAAAATTATTTGATCTATAATTTTTCTTGTGATAGCTTTTGATTTACATAGCCTGTGCTTGAATGCTTTAGGCTATTGCTATGTATGTTTAAAGGAGAATTAACTCTACCTTATACAAATAGTATCACACAGGAGGTGTGGGGATTAGGTTTCCCAGTTGCTATAGTTTTTCCTTATATAGTCTTTCAAATCAGGATTTGCAATCAATGTTAGCTTAGTAACAAAGCATTCAGTATTCACCGTTATATGAAAACCTGATTATATTCAAGCTAATATCTTTTAACCGTTTGATTTAAAACTTAGCTTGTTACATACAAATGAAATGCACGATTTTAGGTTTGTGTAACCTTACCCAAACATGTACATTCGTTGGTTCAACAGTAGTTAACCAAATGGTTAGGCATATGAGCACTTTCATATTAACCATATTCTTCTTTACCATAACTAGTTCAAATGACTCAAATGAACTAGTTAGAAAGTTGTTAAATTACTTAGATCTTATAGAAGTATACAAGACACAACCGAAGCAAAAACGATTTGATTCACTCGAATCGATTCATAACTTTATAGCCACGGTTTGGAAACTTGCATTCCTTAGTTTATATAAGTGTAAGTTCACAAATAATCGTTTTTAGAAAATAACCAACCTAAGTACGCGTACTTAAGTACCCGGAATAAGTTTGTAAAAGGTTTACAAACTCCAGCAGATTTTCTTGGGAAGAGAACCTCCGACAGTTCGCGGACTGGGTTCGCAGACTGGGTTCGCGGACTATGTTCCGGTTTTCCTGATCAGCAAAGTACACATACTTTGGTTCAAGGAATAAGGACTTATACATATATGTGTTACCGCACAATGCTTATATAATCTAAACTCTCATTTCAATCATCGAAACATTCTTAGAGGACGTTATATAGTTGTTGTTCACAAACTATTTTTCGTCAAAGCCATTTCAAGTAATTGAAACATAATATGACTTTCATCACTAGGTAAAGATGAACTTGGCCAAAGCGAAATCTTACCAACACATATTTCGAGAAATAGATAAGCGAGATAAACTCGGCTCGAAATAACAAATATGTATAATCAAAGTCTATATAGTAAAAACGACTTTTGTCTCAAGATAGGAGATATAGTAGATAGACTTTTGAGTGATAGATAAGTTCAAGTCTCCACATGCCTTTTAGTCGATGAAGTTCCACCAGTTCCTTGAGTAGTTCTTCGTCTTGTATGATGATCGCCATGGAGTTCTTGAGCTCAACTACACTTTCCATCCTAGTCCGAGACTTAGCTATAGTAGACTAGAAATCAAGACTTATAGTTTTGATCACTAACATTGACAAACATGCTTGAGATAGTATCGCATGCGAGTTCGACTGAGCAGTGCTCTAACAATCTCCCCCTTTGTCAATTTTAGTGGCAAAACTTTTAATACATATGGTATACAAAAATAGATAAATAAACTTATGTAGCTCCTATTCCACATACCTAATCTTCAACATTACTCTAAATATTCGTCACTTCCAAGCACTCCAATGATTCCAAAGGTTGTAAGTTTAGCATCATCGTTGTTGAAAATCCGTAGCTATAACAATGAGAAAACAAAAATTCTCAATCATTGTTACACAATATCATAGTATTATTACACAACATCAAAGTTCAATTGTATCACAACTTCGACAACTTTGTGAACTACACATTAGTTCTCCCCCTTTTTGTCAATAAAATTGGCAAAGGTACGAAAACGGGATCCTAATGAAAATTTCCATAGAGACATTTCATGACCAAAAGAAAGCACAAATCAACTTATTTAGATGCAATCATATAGCCGAAGCTAAATGCTTTCATCAAGGAGTTTATAAAGATATAAGATAACCCCTATAATATTCCACAGCCGCACTTCCCACAAAGATTTGGTAATTAAGCACAAGTTCAATTAAGAACTCTCCCCCATGAAATGTCATTCCCGAAAGAACAACAAGAGCGACCTTAATTTCAATAGAAAAGAAGGATTTATTTTGACAAAACACACTAAGAAACCTGACAAAAAAATAAACCTACTGAATCAAATGCAAAATTGAGGTAAGCACTTACTGGAGTTCCAAACTCAATTACCCAAAAGATCGAGATAAGCACAGGGGAAGAGTCATAGAAACAACTAATGAACCAAAACAACACCAATAGACTGCCGTAAGTGTTGAAATGTAGCAGTGTCTAATGGTTTGGTATGAATATCAGCCAATTGTTGTTCGGAAGGTACAAATTCCATATTTATGATACCATTTTCATGGAGATCTCGAATAAATTGGTACCTTATATCAATGTGCTTTGTTCTTGAGTGCTCAACGGAATTCTTAGTGATTCGAATCGCTTTAGAGTTATCACAAAAGATCTTCATTATTCCGGTATCAATTCCATAATCATCCAGCATTTGCTTTATCCATAGAAGTTGAGTACAACATGAGCCAGCAGAAATATATTCTACTTCACATATGGATAGGGATTGTGAATTTTGTTTATTGTTATGCCAAGCCACAATATTCAGTCCTAGTAGTACAAACTCCCTGATGTATTTTTCTGTCTTCTACAGATCATGCCCAATCAGCATCTGAATAAGCAGAAAGGTCAGTGTTATTATCAAAAGTGTAAGATAGACCATACCCGACTGTGTGATTGACATATCGTACGATCCTTTTTGCAGCTGCAAGATGAGATTCCTTTGGATTAGCCTGAAATCTAGCACAACAACCAACACTAAAATAAATATCAGGTCTAGTAGTTGTAAGATATAAAAGGCTATCAATAATAGATCGATACAATTTTTGATATACTTTTACTCCTTTCTCATCTTTGTGCAATTTACTAGTAGTAGGCATAGGTGTCAGTTTTGGAGTTGACTTATCCAGACCAAACCTTGAGTAATATTGGAGGGACAAGGTACAAGTTCCCATACGTCTTGTCCTTGAAATTGATTTAAATATTCATGCATTATCACCCAAAAGGGATCGCTAAGAGCTTCATCAATATTTCTCGGTTCTACTTGTGAAAGATAACAACCAAAATTGTAAATATTTTGAAGTTGTCCTCTTGTCTTAGCAGTAGAATCCCTTCCTCCAATAATACTGTTGGGATCATGATTCCTTTGAACCCAGAGGTGTCGTGGAGGGACACGTTCTTATTCGTTAGGAGTAGCCTGATCAGTGCTCTTCTCCTTATCACTAGAAATATCAGGATCAGTAACAGTTGGGATAACTTCAACTGAATCTGGGATTTCTTTGACTTTCTCAATTATCTCAGCTGGAGGCAACTTAGCATGAGGATTATCTTGATGACAGTTACTAACATCGTCGATGATAACATTAGCAGATTCCATTATGACATGGGTTCTGAGATTAAATACTCGAAAACCACGACTATCAGAAGCATAGCCAAGGAAGATACCTTAATCACTTTTGGTATTGAACTTCCCTCTTTGTTCTCGATCTTTTAAAATGTAGCATCTACTTCCAAACACTCTGAGATAGTGCAAGTTTGGTTTTCTACCGTACCACAACTCATAAGGTGTGTTCAGGGTTTTAGACCGTAGGTAGACACGGTTGATCAAATAGCATGATGTAAAGACAACTTCTCCCCAAAACCTTAATGGTAAGTTTTTGTTTTGGAGCATTACTCTGGCCATTTCCTGAATGTTCATGTTCTTTCTTTCTGCAACTCCATTAGCTTGAGGAGTGATGGGTGGTGAGTATTGTTGAATCCCAGTTCATCACAAAATTGAAACACCTTAGTGTCCTTAAATTCAGTTCAACGGTCGCTTCTAATTTTCTTTAGTTTGCGACCTTGTTCGTTCTGGATCCTTTTAACAATAATCTTGAATTCATCAAGGGTTTCATTCTTATGAGATAGGAATGCAACCCAAGTGAACCTGGTGTAATAATCTACCATAACTAAAGCATACTTCTTACCAGCAACTTTGGGTTGTTGGGTTGGTCCGAAGAGATCCATATGAATTAGATCAAGTGGAGCTTTAGTGAGAATGTCTCGAGATAATTTATGGTGAACTTTTGTTTGTTTACCCTTTTGACATGCACCACATACACCATCAATCTTTGTGTTGATACATGAAAAATATTCCCTCTTAGACGGCCTAGTGGCCCCCCAAAATGGAGGCAAACCCCACATGAAACATGGGGACTTGGGGACTAAAGCCCGGGTCCACTGAAAAAGTATCCATAAGATGGAAAGGACAAGGGATGAATTAATAGGAAAGAAGAAGGTTATATTAGAGAAAGAATGACATTAGTAGTAATTAAGGAGTTTTAGGACATGTGGCATGATATCATAAAAATAGGGGCTTTTGAAAAGTCTATATAAAGAGGTATGGAATGCAATGGAGAGGATCTTTTCTCTCTCACTTTCTCTCCTCTTGGGAATTGGGTGTGTTGTGGCTAGGACTTGTAGAACCAAAATTCACCCATCAATATTTGGCGACCACATCCGGAAGCTCGTCTCTAGCCCAACCGTCCAATTCCCATAACATAGTCGCGTCCCTCTTTTCTTACAGCGCTTCTGCTTTCCTGGTAAATACTCAATACACCCCACTCACGAGCTCACACTTTCCGTGTACGCCTCCCCCGCTTCATGTTTTGCCAACCCCTCCGCGCCAATTAACCTCATCAGCGCCTTCCTTCACCTCTCTCTCTGCTATCGCTTCCTTCTTCTCCAACAACACTTACAACGCTTCACCCTCATCCTAAGCTACACCAAGTTCGGCGTCCAACTGAAGATCCAGAACGAGAACTATAGTTCCTCACTACCTTCGATAGCGAAATCACCATCAATGAAAAACTTGGGGATTAACAGCGGGCAGTTTCACCAAAAATTCAATGAAAGATAAGTCCATCTCTTCTCAACCGCTTGATTTTATCCACCTGTTATTATTTGCTGTAATCACTAATTGATCGATCTCGAAAATAGGTTTTGGAAAATCATTTAGGATTCTTATAAATTCAAAACCGAGTTTTCCTTTGATTTACTAATCTGATTCTAAGTCAAAACCTAGATCTACAATTATCTGTTTGTTCTGACCCGATTCGTCATAACCAGATTCCTCTAACAAACAATGAGAAATGAAGGTTTGCCGATGGTGATGATAAGTATCAATTGGCGAAGGATAGAGCTCAAATTTGGTTCAAGCAGAAGGGTTCCTGCTTGACGAAGCTGTAAAGGAAATTAAGAGGAATTGGTGAATGTTGATGAAGAATCAGGACAAATCTACAGAATGATGTAGGTGTATGCTAGGATTAAATGAGTGAAATGGTTGCAGGATTGACATTAAGTGAATGAGCAATTCTGGAGCTACAGCTAAGTAACTAGTGATGCTGCAGTACATGGATGAGAAGAATGATGTTTATGCTAGTGTCAATAGCAAAGGAATAGTGATGAAGCAGACAAAGAGCAAGGGACTGAAGCAGGTGCAGTTTGTTGTTGCTGTTTGAGATGTGTTTGAGCTACAGATGGAGATAGAGCTGTTAGCTGCAATGGAATAAAAAATGGATGAAATGGAGCTACAGAGTTGGTGATGCTTTACTAGAAATGTGCAATGATGGTGCTGTAATGGGAAGCAACTAGGTTTAAGTGGGAAGCGCCTTCCATACCAAGGAGCAATATATGCCGATTATGGAGTCAATTTGCAATATTTGTGGAATATTGACTGCACCAGCGCTCTTAGTTCTCGAAGCTGGTCTCCGCTCGCACCAGAAGGTGGGGTCGGGAAGAACATAAGGACGGTACATACCGGCGGCGCCTCTCTTTGAATACTGTAACAATGGTACGATTTTTATCCCTCTACTAAGTATCCAGTAAATGGTAGCGGGCTAGCATGATTTCAAAATTTTATGATCTTTGTTCTTCTCGAGTCACATTTCTAAGTACAAAGGCTTGCGTTTCTATCTCACATTATAATTGCCTGGAAATTTTGACTTTCTTTGTTATGAGTGCTCAAGAAAACCCATTTACTATACCAAGCGTCCAGGTTCACTAGCCTGGTTTTATACAAAAGGAAAAATTAGTACGTTACATAATCATTCTTACTGTTCATTCTCTACACTCGGCACATCTCATGATTTTGAGCATGACAGCATTCATAAGTACCCACACGACTACATTAGATTGCATTTGAATTGTAAAATTATTGCCGCGCGTTCTTATAAATCCTACCTTTGATGATTCTCTTTCAGATATCTTGATTTGTGCACATGATTCTCTTACACTAATAAACAAATATATGAATTATGATTAGAGTAAGTTTATATTTTGGTGTTTAGTATAGCTACCAACTGCCTACAGCTGCTGTGAGCGCCTCCCACCTCGAACCTCATAAGCATGTGCGCATATAAATTAATAATACATATGAAAGATTGATCTCACATTATGAATGCACGCGTCCATCTCTTCGTTGCCTTTTGTATATGCGTATGATTGACAAAGCGTTTACTCGAGTATGAATATCCATACTTTGAAATATGCATGTCATCTAGTCACATATATAGGTTGTCGCTTTATTTTTACAAAGCATCACTTTGTCTTGAATATCATGATCAGTAATAAAAACATAATAATAATAGGGGAGAGGGCTAGCATGGATAAGCATTTTCAATTGTGTAAAGACACTAGTTCCGCTTGTACATATATGTTTATTCAATCCAAAGCAAGAGTGTTCAAATATAAATGTATGCACTTTATGAGTAACCTAGTCACATGTGTAAGTTGTCACTTTATTAATTTTATGCATCGATATCATCTTGTTTTGAATCTCATGATCGGCTACACAACAAAGAGAAAGTTCTAGTAACGTGCTCCAGGCACCATGCTAGCAAGGGTCCATAGAGGCCGCTTGAACAAAAATTTACGAAAGGCTACGGGAATGCCAAAAGCGTCCGGACTGACAAATCTACAAAAGGTCTCAGGAAAGCCAAAGGCGTCTGATTGACTGACAAATTCACAAAAGGTCTCAGGAAAGCCAAAGGCGCATGACCGACTGACAAATTCACAAAAGGTCTCAGGAAAGCCAAAGGCGCCTGATTGACTGACAAATATACAAAAGGCAATGGGATGCATAGACACCCGGTCGTCCAACGAGTTTACAAAAGGCCCTGAGATGCATAGACACTCGGCTGGCTGACGATTATACAAAAGGCTACGGGATGCATAGACATCCGGTCGTACAAAAGGCCCCAAGATGGGCCACAGATATACAAAAAAAAGGCGATGGGTTGATATGCCCATCCGATCGGCCATAGATATACAAAAAGGAGATGGGTTTCTCCGTGCATCCGATCGGCCACAGATTTACAAAAAAAGAAAAAAAGGGGGTGACGGGTTGCCCCGCGCATCCAATCGGCCGCAGATTTACAAAAAGGTGACAGGTTGATATGCTCGTACGATTGGCCACAAATATACAAAAAGGCCCCAAGATGGGCCACAGATATACAAAAAAGGCGACGGGTTGATATGCTCATCCGATCGGCCACAGATATACAAAAAAGGCGACGGGTTGATATGCTCATCCGATTGGCCACATATATACAAAAAAGGCGAGGGGTTGATATGCTCATCCGATCGGCCACAGATATACAAAAAGGCAACGGGTTGCTCCGCGTATCCGATTGGCCACATATCTACAAAAAAAGGAGGGTGCTCAGCCAACTAATAAACTTACAAAGACTGCAAATACCAAAAGAAGAAGGGGAATGGCCGCGTTCAATACACGCTCCACCCATCCCCACCTAGGCGAAGCACCAAACGCCGCGTTCCATTGAAAATAAAAGAAGGGAGTAAGCGCTACAACATTGTCAAACGACACGCTTCGCCTATCCAATATCTTAAAAGAGAGGAACAACACTGGGACTACCGGCACAAGTTTAGCTGGCTATCAATGCACGACAAAGGGTAGTATCTACGTCCAGAGTCTCCACCTTCAAACGCGCCTATCACAAAAAACTCGCCAAAGACAAATCTCGACCAGCTTCGTCTACTAACTTGCGGATGTTGTCCATAATCTTATCAGACGACTGTAACCCCGCGCGAGTGAGATAATCTCTTCATGTTCGTCATAAGCTTTGCGCGCCTCTAATGAATCACCCTAAGCGTCCTCGACATGACCACCTCCTCATTCAACACTAATAAGCGTACTAGTTTACCCCGAAGGTAATATGGAGATATGAGCGCAGATAAGATTGCCAGGGTCAAGGTATATCTAAGAAGCTGTGGAGTCGCTCGATCAGAGATACAAAGATGACAATCAGATATGGGTCGGGAATCCTATAGTGGGGACTTTAGGATGGCATCATCAGAGGACAATGACTACTGTTGAAAAGTAGAACTTAAGATAAGGCATGATGTGACTACTGGGTCCTTTGACAATTGACCCAGTAGTCAGGGGATTAATGTTGATACATGAAAAATATTCCCCCTTAGTCGGCCTAGTGCGCCCCCAAAAGGGAGGCAAACCCCACATGAAACATGGAGACTTGGGGACTAAAGCCCAAGTCCACTAAAAAAGTATCCATAAGATAGAAAGGACAAGGGAGAAATTAATAGGAAAGAAGGAGGTTGTATTAGAGAAACAATGGCATTAGTAGTAATTAAGGAGTTTTAGGACATGTGGCATGATATCATAAAAAGAGGGGTTTTTGAAAAGTTTATATAAAGAGGCATGGAATACAATGGAGGGGATTTTTTCTCTCTCTCTCTCTTTCTCTCTCTCCTCTTGGGAATTGGGTGTGTTATGGCTAGGACTTGTAGAACCAAAATTCACCTATCAACACTTTGCATTGATTTTGGGAACGCCTCTAACAAGTTCTTTGTTAATGATCTTAGTTAGAAGTCGATAATTTATGTGACCAAAACGCTCATGCCAAAGATGTGTAGATTCCACCTTAGTCAAATTGCAACAGTTGCCGAACTGAGTATCCAGAAAATAACAGTTGTTTTTACCATGAGTTCCCTTAAAAATTACTTTCCCAATTTTGTCTACAATGTCACATCAATTTGCATTGAAGACAACTCGATGGCCTTTGTCACAGATTTGACTAATAGAAAGAAGATTGGAAGTCATACCTTTTACGTATACTACATCATGGATTTCAGGTACGCCGGGTAGTTTGATCGTCCCCTTCTTGCTTATGTAGCAACAACTCCCATCTCCAAATGTTACCGCTCCTCCTTCATAGTCGTTTGAAGGAAAAAAAACATGTGAGATTACCTGCCACATGTCTGCTACATTCATTGTCAAGAAACCATTGAAAGGTTGATGTTTATTTTAAAGCAAAAGCTCCCATATTATCAGTACTTTCCCGTATAGGGTTTCTTGTTAGTTTTATACATCCTTTTAGAGAAGCAACCAGTTGATTTTTTTTCTTATGAAGATTACTTGCAACTTTCAGGCTCTTTTGGAAGGACATACAATTATGTTGAAAGTGATTGGAGGAATCACAAAACAAACATGGGCCAACATCTTTAAGCTCGTCTGAGCAGTTCTGAGTCATATCAGTTTTAACAACATCTAAACGTTGTTTATCATCTGACTTACGATCGTTCTTCATAGAAGAACAACTAAAGTTGTTCAGATCTATCAAAGGAATTTTGACAGATTTCAAATCCTTAAGTATTGCAATTTCTGCAACAAGATCAGAGTTGATCCGGATTTGTTCATCCAACTTTTTCCGGAGAATAACCAGTTTATCAGAACTTTTTTTACAATTGGTTTTTAATTTTGGTGAAGCGTTTCTAGATAATTTACTTTCCATATAGTCAGATCGCTACAAACACATACTTGTAAGGCCTTTAAACGTATTTGCCTGCTCTGATACCAATTGAAAAAGTGGGGGTACAACAACCACACCCAATATTTCGCTTATCAATCTATATGGACTAACTCCAATATACTTTCAAGAGAATCAACCAGACTCAATCTTAATAAAGTATATCAAGGAGTTATATCTCTCTTTCTCGATTCAATTCTTACCCAAGCAAATAGGAATCCGTGAGTCTAATTGAATACAAGAGAAATCACTTGAACGGTACCAAATACCAATGTTCAAGTATCAATCAATGTAAATCAACAACCAAAGGTTGTATATTCTAATTGATTGATTCAAACGCACAACCTGTAATATTTCAATTATATAACAAAATATAATGCGGAAAAGAAATAACACAGACACCAGAAGTTTTGTTAACGAGGAAACCACAAATGCATAAAAACGCCGGGACCTAGTCCAGATTAAACACACACTGTATTAAGCCGCTACAGACACTAGCCTACTACAAATTAACTTCGGTCTGGACTGTAGTTGAACCCCAATCAATCTCACACTGATCCAAGGTACAGTTGCGCTCCTTACGTCTCTGATCCCATCAGGATACTACGCACTTGATTCCCTTAGATGATCTCACCCACAACTAAGAGTTGCTACGACCCAAAGTCGAAGACTTTATTAAACAAATCTGTATCACACATAAAAGTATACGGTAATATATAAATCTGCATCCCACAGAAACACCTATGAGTTTTGTTCCGTCTTTTGATAAATCAAGGTGAACAGGAACCAATTGATAAACCAGACTTATATTCCCGAAGAACAACTCAATATTATCAATCACCTCACAATAATCTTAATCGACGCGGAAAAAGAAGATATTGTGGAATCACAAACGATGAGACGAAGATGTTTGTGATTACTTTTATATCTTGCCTATCGAAGATATAAATCTCAAGCCAATCGTTATGATTGTACTCAATACGATAGAAACAGCAAGATCATATCACACAACTACGAGAAAGTAGTATCGGTTTGGCTTCACAATCCCAATGAAGTCTTCAAATCGTTAACCTACAAGGTCTCTGTAGAAACCTAAGGTTAAAGTAGAATCGACTCTAGCTTATACAACTAGTATCACAAAGGAGGTTTGGGGATTAGGTTTCCCAGTGCTAGAGTTTTCCCTTATATAGTCTTTCAAATCAGGGTTTGCAATCAATGTTAGCTTAGTAAGAAAGCATTCAGTATTCACCGTTAGATGAAAACCTGATTAGATTCAAGCTAATATCTTTCAACCGTTGGATCTAAAACTTAGCTTGTTACACAAAAATGAAATGCACGATTTTAGGTTCGTATAACCGTACCCAAACATGTACATTTGTTGGTTCAACAGTAGTTAACCAAATGGTCAGCCATATGAGCACTTTTATATTAACCATATTCTTTTTTACCGTAACTAGTTCAAATGACTCAAATGAACTAGTTAGAGAGTTGTTCAATTGCTTAGATATTACAGAAGTATACAAGACACAGTCGAAGCGAAAACGATTTGATTCACTCGAATCGATTCATGAACTTTATATCCACGGTTTGCAAACTTGCATTCCTTAGTTTATATAAGTATAAGTTCACGAATAATCGTTTTTTAGAAAATAACCAACCTAAGTACGCGGACTAGGTTCGCGAAATTAAGTACCCGGAATAAGTTCGTAAAAGGTTTACAAACTCCAGCAGATTTTCTCGGGAAGAGAACCTCCGACAGTTCGTGGACTGGGTTCGCAGACTGGGTTCGCGGACTCTGTTCCGGTTTTCTTGATCAGCAAAGAACGCATACTTTGGTTCAAGGAATAAGGACTTACACATATATGTGTTACCACACCGTGCTTATATCCAACAATGGTTATATAATCTAAACTCTCATTTCAATGATTGAAACATAATATGACTTTCGTCACTAGGTAAAGATGAACTTGGCCAAAGCGAAATCTTACCAACACATATTTAGAGAAATAAATAAGAAGATAAACTCGGCTCGAAATAGCAAATGTGTATAATCAAAGTTCATATAGCAAAACGACTTTTGTATCAAGATAGGAGATAGAGTAGATAAACTTTTGAGTGATTGATAAGTTTTAGTATCCACATACCTTTTAGTCGATGAAGTTCCACTAGTTCCTTGAGTAGTTCTTCGTCTTGTATGATGATCGCCATGGAGTTCTTGAGCTCAACTATACTTTCTATCCTAGTCCGAGACTTAGCTATAGTATACTAGAAATCAATACTTATAGTTTTGATCACTAACATTGACAAACATGATTGAGATAGCAACGCATGCGAGTTTGACCGAGCAGTGCTCTAACACATAGCATGTGCTTGAATGCTTTATTATTGTTATGGATGTTTATGGGATGTTTGATTTCGGTTTTATTACCTTGATATTCGATCTCATAATATTGTGAACCCTTATGGTTTGGGTGACTTTTTGATTTAGCAAGGTTAAGTTCTAGATCATGTTGATAGGCTTTATCAAAAGATCATGAGGGGTTCTGGTAGAAACAATATGTGAAAAAGTCACAATATGTTGAAGCGGTTTGGTTTAGCATAAAAGCATATGTGTTTCGACGGTTTTCAACTTTTGCTTGCAATAGTTAAAAACCGGTTTTTAACTTTTCTCTGGTAAAGGTTGGTTGTTGTTATTCTTTTGTTTTGCATAAGGATGACAACATAATGATATTTCGATATTAATTCTCCCTGGAAGAAGATGCAAACATACTGGAGAAGTGGATGTGAAATTTGAGGTAACAATGTTGTTAGTTAATTGTTTTCCTGTTTAAGAAAAGCCTGATTTTATTTCATATATATTTTGCTTTTGCTTAACAAAATTTCGGTACAATTGATGCTTATTCCATGATGTGTGTATGGATGTGTGTGTGATTCAATTGTTTCCGGTTAAGAAAAACTATTATTATCTTGCTTTATTGTGTGGTATCAATTTTTTAGGCTAACAAAATTTTGGTGCAATTGCAGTGTTTTAATGCTTATGTTGATTCAAGTGCTTCCGGTTGAGATGAATAATTTTGCAAGTTGATTTATTTGGTTTTTTATGAATTATTTATGGCTTAACGAAAGAAAAGGTTTACGGGATGGATTGTTTAGTCCAATTTGATTCCAGATAAGAGAAGCTAAGTTTATCTTAGTTAAACTTATCAAAGTGGAGGTTTCGGTCATTCAAGTATAATTGAATGCCTTAACAAGAAATGCTAGTTAACTAATCTAGTACTTGTCTTGTTTAAAACTTAAAGGTCTAAGTTATATGGATAATTAGAACCTGATGAGAAAAATAAAGTTATCTTTATTTTGGTTTTATCGAATGAAGTGGTTGTATTTGTACAATCAGTTTAGCAAAAGGACTAAGTTGCTTAGTTGTTTTTTGGTTTGCTAAACTGAATTGGGAAAATCGCTTCGAGTAATTGTTTCCTTGATAACATATCAAAACAAATTACTTTGTAGTTTCGGTTTTGATATTGGTTATCATAAATGGTGTGTGAAACCCTCGTCCTTAACTCCATAGGTTTGCAAGTCTATTTTGAGATTTATAAGATTCTTTTCGTGTTGTCCTTTATTTTTTTTCGCTTCTTTGTCATTTTGTGACAAAAAGGGGGAGAAATATATGGAGTAAACAAGTGATACTAGTATTGATTTCATATTGATTGGTATCACTAAGGAAAAGAACATTTGTGCTTAAACGTTTATCTAACGAAAGAGTGAAAGCATAGACTAAGGGGGAGTAGCTTATCATATTAGTTGGTATAACAAAGACGTGCGGATTGATGAAATCTACCTATCTTTACTTTAAGGGGAGTATTAGCTTTGTTATTATAATGTCAACAACGACATTTAAGGATTGAATGAATGCAGTTTATTGTGCTGTTGAATTCGGGAATCAAGCGTATGTGTAATGAGTTCTTGTAATTTGTTTATCAATATGATTGTAAAATTTTTGTCACTAAAACTGACAAAGGGGGAGATTGTTAGAGCATAGCTCGGTTGAGCCCACCAAGCGTTGGTATATCAAGTTTGGTTGTCATATTTTAATGAACCAAAACTCATTTTAAGAGTCGCTTGATTATGTACTAGAGTCAACATCGTATAGGTTAGCTTGAAAGTATTAGGATATGAGACATTACAAGTATTGCAAATACTTGAAGAAGTGAAGAAGTAAGAAGCTACAACGACAACATCATCCTTCCACTTGAGGTTAGTGATATTTGACTTGAACTGTTTCATTCCCTAACGTATCTTTCAAGTCATGCATATTGAAAACCAAACTGTGAAGCATGAACACTCTAGATAGACATATTATTAAGGAATACAATATGATGTTTATTGCTTAACCATTAAACTTTGTAGGTAAGACATCGACATAGTCGTTTAAATTCTATCGTGATTATGTATGGGTATAAGGTGAGGATTTCATCCTAGAAAAAAATGTTTTTACATGTGTTTTAAGGAAGTAAGTTCATAAACTTGTTTATGAATCTAAAAGGAAATATCCAGGCATTATTGGGATTGTTATTCATTGGATATCTTATGAATATCCAATATGTGTGATTTAGTATAACCGCTCATGAGTTTTTTGTGTTATTGGTAAAACTATTCACAAAGGCCTGACTTATGTATTGATATAACATTTATTAGTGAAACCGATCTTAAGTAATCACCTGAGATGGTATGATCAAGTTTGTGATTTGTTGAACCGAATCTGGGTAAAGGGGAACCGATCCTATGAAGAGGTGCAACACATCACCAAGGGGAATTGTTCCTTGTATGAGATGCAACAAGTTTGTAGCAGAAATGGGAACCAATCCTATGGACATGTGGAACACGTGTTTAGGCAAAGGGGAACCGATCCTATAGACATGTGCAATACATATAAGTTAGATACCATATATATGTGGGGAACCGATCCTAGTACCTAGTCAACCGAATTTTGGAAAGCACAGTACTCGCATGGAGGTAGAACTGAAACTTGTTTTGGTGGAACTTTTAAACCCATGATTTGTGATTGAGTGTTTTTTAATCAATCGCATAGTTCTTGAAAGTAAGATGAACCAATTCTAAACTTGTTTGGAAGTGTGGCAAATCTGTTTCAAGGTTGTTAGTATGAAAGAGGACTTACAAATTAAGGATGTCGGCATACGTGACACTTACAGTAATATTTATCTTTTATTGTTCAAAATTATTCCTTAATAACTACAAGAAGAAAATTCCAGGATCAAAATATAAATAAGTTAAGAATCTTTTAATTAAGGTTGTTAATTTTATTTTAGGAAAATGAGAATTAGTAATGTGCATTTACTAGTTTAGATTTTCCAAAGATATTTTTGGTCATTATTTTGGACATAGCATTTCCAGGAATTATGGAAACCGAATTTGGAATATATTGAATATCTTTGAGAATATTTTCGGTTTTGGAAATTCCTTGGTGTCCAAACTTCCTTGTCTATAAATAATTAAAGTTTGCATTTCTAGGAAACTAATCCTTCGTGACAGCAAACTTCCTCGGTTGTGTTTTTACTGGTGTAGCCGCCTATTCGGAGAGGGGAGTAACCTAATTAGGCGAAATCTCTTTCGGCCGCTCAGTTTAAAGTATTCTTTGGGATTGAGAAGCTTTACGAGTACCGTTGGTGGGAAACTAGATAATTGCGGTTTATCTTGTGTTTTGATTTGATTGACTAACGGTGGTTGAACTTTGATTGCACCTAGTTTGTTTATGCTTGAGAATCTTCTCTTCTGATATAAGTTTACTCAAACTAGATCGAAGTTTCTCCAGGGATCTTTAGACTGTTGTTGTGTTAAAGACGATCTTGTGATAATCCATTGTTAACAGACTCCGTTATGTGCGTGATTGATCACAAGAGATTCGAGTTGTTGTGTGCAGATGTTTATTGAAGATCTAAGAATATTTGAAGGCAAAGAAGATATTGAAGATTTCTGATTTGAGGTTCATAATCTTTGGTGTGCACAATACTTGTTTCGGTATAATAGGATCCAACTATAATCGGTTTATCCTTGTGGTAGATTGGATTGATTATGAAAAAGCGGGGGTCTAACAACCATACCCAATATTTCGCTTAGCAATCTATACGGACAAACTCCAATATACTTTTTCGAGAATCAACTAGACAGTCAGACTCAATCTAGACAAAAATTATATCAAAGAGTTTTTATCACTATCTCTCGATTTAAATCTTACTCAAGCAAATTGCGAGTCTCAATTTAAATACAAAAGAGATAAACTTGGATGGTACCAAAGACCAATACCCAAGTGTCAATCAATTTAAATCAACAACCAAGAGGTCGGATATTCTAATTGATTGAACAACGCACAACCTGTATTATTTCAATTATATAAACAAATATAATGCGGAAAAGAAATAACACAGACACCACAAATTTTGTTAATGAGGAAACCGCAAATGCAGAAAAACCCCGGGACCTAGTCCAGATTGAACACATACTGTATTAAGCCACTACAGACACTAGCTTACTCCAAACTAACTTCGGTCTGGACTGTAGTTGAACCCCAACCAATCTCACACTGATCCAAGGTACAGTTATGCTCCTACGTCTCTGATCCCATCAGGATACTACGTACTTGATTCCCTTGGCTGATCTCACCCACAACCAAGAGTTGCTACGACCCAAAGTCGAAGACTTTAATAAATAAATTTGTATCACACAGAAAAGTCTACAATAATAGATAAATCCGTCTCCCACGAATACACCTACGAGTTTTGTCCCGTCTTTTGATAGATCAAGGTGAACAGGAACTAATCGATAAACCGGTCTTATATTCCCGAAGAACAGCCTAGTATTATCAATCACCTCACAATAGTCTTAATCGACGCAGTGAAAAAAAGATATTGTGGAATCACAAATGATGAGACGAAGATATTTGTGATTACTTTTTATCTTGCCTGTCGTAGATAGAAATCTCAAGCCAAGTATTACAATTGTACTCGTACGATAGAAACAGCAAGATTAGATCACACAACTACAAGAAAAGTAGTATCGGTCTGGCTTCACAATCCCAATGAAGTCTTTAAGTCGTTAACCTGGTTTAGAAGAAGAAACCAAAGGTTAAAGGAGAATCGACTTTAGCTTAGCAGAGCTAGTATCACACAGAATGTGTGGGGATTAGTTTTCCCAGTTGCTAGAGTTCTCCCTTATATAGCCTTTCAAATCAGGGTTTGCAATCAATGTTAGCTTAGTAACAAAGCATTCAATATTCACCATTAGAAGAAAACCTGATTAAATTCAAGCTAATATTTATCAACCGTTAGATCGAAAACATAGCTTGTTATACACACATGAAATGCACGTTCATGGGCTTGTGTAACGGTTTGCAATTGCATTCCTTAGTTTATAAAGATAAGTTCACTAAACATCGTTTTTAGACATAACCTACTCAAGTTCGCGGACTGGGTTCACAGACTTAAGTTCCCGGATGGAGTTCACAAACTCCAGCAGAAATTTTCGGGTTTGAGAACTTCGCCAGTTCGCGGACTGGGTTCTCGGACTTATCTCACGCACTTCTCCGGTTCACTTGATCAACAAAGTTCGCAAACTTCGGTTCAAGCAATAAAAACTTATACATATATGTGTTTCCACAACAATGCTTATATCCTCCAAATGGTTATATAGTCTAAACTCTCATTTCAATCATTGAAACATTCTCAAAAGACGTTATATAGTTGTTATTCACAAACCATTTTTCGTCAGAGCAATTTTCAAAGTGATTGAAACATAACATGACTTTCGTCACTAGGTAAAGATGAACTTGGATAAAGCGAAAGCTTTACCAACACATATTTCGAGAAATAGATAGGCGAGGTAAACTCGGATCGAAATACCAAATGTGTATAATATAAGTCTATATAGCAAAATGACTTTTGTCTCAAGATAGGAGATAAATAGACTTTTGAGTGATAGATAAGTTCAAGTCTCCACATACATTTTAGTCGATGAAGATCCACCAGTTCCTTGAGTAGTCCTTCGTCTTGTATGATGATTTCCATGGAGTTCTTGAGCTCAAATACACTTTCGATCCTAGTCTGAGACCTTAGTTATAGTAGACTAGAAATCAAGACTTATAGTTTTGATCACTAACATTGATAAACATGCTTGAGATAGAAACGCATGCGAGTTTGACCGAGCAATTCTCTAACAGATTAGTTGTGTATATCGGCATCAATACAATTCTTTGTGATTAAAAGTATTGATTGCAAAATATTAACAATTACCTTTGGTGGTTGAACATAAGATAGATTTAAGAACTTGACGAAGGAGTTTATGTTAAGATAAACAGAAGAGCCTTTGTCCGACTCACATCACTTGGTTGAATAAAGTTGATACCAAACAGATTTGTTGTTCCTTTATTGTTTGGAATACTAACCAAAGGAATTGTTCCAAGTACGTGACTTATTCATAAGTTGGAGGCGTGGGAATACAGACGGAACTAGGTAAACTAGAGGTTTAGTTGCTTGATCTCAACTATACGAAGTTGGTTTAATTTTGTGTAGCGGCTTAATCCTGAGAGTATTCAATTATGGACAATGTCCCGGGGTTTTTCTGCATTTGCGGTTTCCTCGTTAACAAAATTTTGCTGTGTCACTTACTTCATATTTCTGCATTATAATTTTTTTATTATAATTAAAGTAAATTACACAAACGTTAATTTCTATTTACTTGATAAGCAATCCTATTGTGTTTGGTAAAGTCCAAAACTTTTTATCAAGTAAACATACTTCGTTGTTGTATTGTCTCGATCTTGTATCCATAGACGATCACACGAAGTGTGAACCAATTAGTTTCATTGTTTCGACTCAGTTCTTAGACAATCACTTTAGGACAAAGGACTTATAGGTAAGAATTTTTTTAGCTTGAGGTATATTTGGGTACCCTCGCCTTTTCATATGGTGATATGCATCACACCCCCTTAGTCAATACATATCTCAACATGAAAACCACTCCCCCTTACATAATGATCTGTAAACCATATGTATTTTTAGTGTGAACTACACATTAATTCTCCCCCTTTTTGTCAGAAAATATTGGCAAAGATATGAAAATTAGTGGGATCCTAACGAAATTTCCACGGAGACACATCATGACCAAAAGGTGTATTAACATACCAACAAATTTAGATGCAATCATAAAGCCGAAGCTAAATGCATTCATAAAGTAGTTAATGAAGATACAAGATAACCCCTAAAAATTCCACAGCCGCACTCTCCACAAAGATTTGGCAATTAAGCACAAGTTCAAAAGAACTCTCCCCCATAAAATGTCATCCCCGAAGGAACAACAAAGGCGACCTTACTTCCACAAGAAAAGAAGGATTTCTTTGGACAACAAATCACATGAAAACATGAATTTGTATACAAAAATTCAATTGAAATAACCACAAGAGAACCCATAGTTAGTTCAATCAAAAAATGACAACCAAATTAATCATAAAAAAACCCATGATTAATTCAATTGGAATATACAACCAAATTAACCACAAAAAGCGATCAATTTAATTGGCCATGCTCGACATAAGCGAATTTACAGAGCAACAACTAAAATAACCAAAAGAGAATGATTAATTTAGTTGATCATGTTCGACATAGGGAACCTTACGGAGCAACAACTAAGTTAATCATAAGAATGAACAACTCAGTCGAATGTGCTCAACATAAGAAACCTTATGGAACAACACAGTATATGCACAAAGATTGTGGATCGGAGATCGACCAAATACTGCGGAATAGACAAGGATTCATTCTATTTTTCATCACTATTTGCATAATGACATATAATAGACTTAATCCTTGTAACCAAAAGTTTTGTCCTTTCTTTTTATCAAAAACATGACATAAAAAGCTTTAACTTTTGTAATGTAAAAAGTTCATTTTATCTTTTATCAATACATTCATATCGACATAATAGAGATAACTTTTGAACAAGTATGGGACAATCACAGATTCATGGACGTGAAACAACATATCCCATAAAAATTTGCAATAAATAAAATCATAAAGATTAAAATTGCAAAAATCATCTTCCAAAAAATACTTTAGAATTTAAATAAATAAATCTAAAAACAATGAAGATGAAAATCGTTGGACATAGCTATGTATACTCACAATAATGGCTATTCCAAACCCTAGTTATTTGTCATGTGTACAGGGGTGCCCGTATCGTATGTGTGTGGTTAATTAGTAGTATCTAGTGGGGTGTAATTGGTGGTTTAGATTAGCCCACGTGGATAGTTTATGATCGTCGGATACTGAAAGAGAGAGGGAGAGGGAGAGTGTGCTTGAGTTATATACTCTCATACCCTGTAATGAAACTCCTATGAGAAGATTTATGAATAGAATAACTTAGCTTATCATTTAGGCTTGGTTCACTATGAATCAAGAGTTCACTTACTCAAATTATCATCCAAACCTTGTTGTTGTACAACCAGGTACACAACAATTGGCATCAGAGCCGTTTCTTTCCGCACAAATTTATCCAATTTTTTTCATATCAATCTAGGTATTATTTGATTCAATTTATTAGGGATTTGAGGAATCAATTAGTGGCGCAAAATAACGCTTATCTGCATTTATGTGAATTAAAGAGGAAACGTCAAGAGCTGCTGAACGATGTAAATTCACCAACTCGAGGTTTAAATCTTCTGCTAATGTAATATCTCATCTCCATCGCTAAGAGCAAGTGGGAATCATTTATACCACCACAATCAGAAGCAGAAATTATTGATGAAGTTGTGAATCTTGAATCTACAAAGAAGGAGGAGGAGGTTTTCGTTGACAAATTGGTATCTGAATTCGGTGAAGATATTACTCCAAATTCTGCTTCGGTTGCTACTACATATTCAATTTTAGATTCAAATCCAATTTCTGGTTCCAAAACCGATTCATATAAGGGTTTAAATGGGTTTTCAAAATCAACCTCAACCATTGAAGAGTCTGCTATCTCATTTGGTGATTTCACGGTCTCGACATCGGAGGAAATCAAATCAATTCCTAACGGTGTTGTTGAAGAAAGTGCTTCTCTTGATTCTGTCGATGAAGAAGATGATTCTTCCGATTTACAATTGATTTCTCCATTTTTCTTCGTTGAAAACGATGCTGATGATTCAACTGAGGATATGAGTTTTCAGTTTTCAGTAATTGATAAAACTGAAGTGAATAATGTTGAAAGGAAATATCAGATCAAATGGGGTAAGTGTTTTTCCATTATTCTAGATTCTTCTCGTATCACTTTTGATCCAGGAAAGTATATCAACCTTATTCAGAGGTTTTGTTATTTAGCTGGTGTTTATGAATTTGGTTTTGCTACAATTACTTCATTTTCTTATGCACTATATGGGTGTTCAATTTTAATGGGGGAATGCGATGGAAATTATGTGTATAAGCTAGTCTCTAAGAATGGGTACTGGGAAGATTCATGGTCTGGTGATTCAATTGTTTGTAGACTAACTAATGGGGGTGTTTTTAGTACTGCTCAAATGTTTTTTGTTCAAATTTCAAAGAGAGACACAATTTGGTTGGATAGAATGCTTGAGACTGTATTGCGGAGCTGAAATGATGGTGTTTTTTGTTCCTATCCTTCTTTTGTTTATTCTGGTTCCGTATTTGATCATGGTAGAGGGTACTTTAATTTTGCTGATGCTTATAGAATTGGTTTTGATACTCATAGTTCTGACTTGATTGTTCTTATTGAGTTGATTTTCATGAATGAGTGCAATAGAAATTGTGTTTACAAGGTAATTAAAAGACATGGGTATCGATTGAAATGGTTGTTTCAAAATTCTGTTGTCCTGGAGTTTGTTACAATTGGTGATAGGGGTCAGTTGTTTTCGAAATGGTCACAAGGAAATAATATAACACCGAATACTCAATTTTCTATGTGCTTGCTAATGTGTGATATTAAAAATGCTTATGAATTGTCTCCTCAAATGCTTGATTTATTGGAAAAGGAAAATTTTCTTTTGCAGCTGAAGTATGTTTTGCCTAATGCGATTTCGATTCGTCAGTTTGAGTCTTTGGGTATTGGTTGTATTCGCAAAGAAGTTTTTGGCCCAGCAACTGCATGTTCTAATCAAGTGATCAAAGTCTTGACTTCAGCTAGTTCTCGGAAATTTTCTTGTCATATTCCATTGTGGAGTTACGATATAGTTTTTCCTTCTACTGCAGTGGTTTTCTATGAGTTATTAATGATTCTAATTGCTAGACGAGGAGATGATATTCTACTTGGTGAATTGTTGAGGGTTATTGTTGTTGAACATGGTCATACAACTATGTTGTCAAAACTTTTCCAGGAGTTTCACTATATGTCGATGCTCATTTTCTCAGTTCCCACAAGTGTAAGAGTTTTTTCACTGTTCTCGAGATTCGGTTACTTATTACCTGTACCTTATGTTTCCAACAGTTGTATGATGCCAGTGGGTATTCTAAGGGGAACTCCGATCTTAGTCGAGGTATTTCAGATTCTTAAAATGTTGTTGTGGGTAGACTACTTGTGGTGGAAATTCTGATTGGTTCCATCTGGGTTGTGGAATATAACAGGTGTTGTTGTTTTCACTTGGTTTTTTAATGAGATACTTGAAGAATCTAGCTCCACAGTGGGTGGCATGGATCAAGGCTGGAGAAATCAAGCCTCTTATGTGCTATCCCTTCAATTGAAGTAAAGTTGTTGGTTGTGAAGTGGAAATTGGTTTTAACTAACGTTCACCTTAGGAGAAGAACAAGACAGGGGTGGGACTTGTGTTACCAACCATTGATGGGCTATTGATGGATCAAATTTCTGGATAAGGAGGTGGTACTTCAAGGCCTATTTATCAAGATTCTTCTTCAGCTTGAAATGGCAGTGGCTGGTCTAGAGTTAAAGTCATTTAAGATCACACACAACACTAAGTTGCAAGACCTGTTTATACCATTTTGGAGATGGAATCCATCACGAGATAAAGGAGGGGATCCTGCAGTAATGCCAGCAGTCGCAGTGACAAACTCCTTAATGGTCACTACAACACATACAAGGTTCTATTTTGGAGCAATTATTGTTATTCATATAATTATAAATTACCATATCGGAAAGGAGTTTGACTACGACCAATTAAAAGTTCTATGTGCTGGGAATGATACGATGTGGGTGATCTTTTTGCACTGAAGTGCAAAATTCATCTACTTCCTACAGGCTTCTGGAGTGCAATAACTGTTCAATGGATAAATGTGGACTTCACATAAGTGTTGCTGGTTAGTTTTCACTTTCAGATTCTAGCGCAGTTGAAGAGTCAAAGTGGTCCGGGCAACTCCAAGATCAAGCAACTTGCACCAAATTCTAATGGTCAGCTCGAGAGGATACTTGTGCGTATTCACAGTCAGGTTGGGGCTTTTCATGTGCAGGCTACAAGATCAATTCACACTGCAACTGCTCCAGCCTTTGTCATCATATGCCCATTATCTTATGTGTGAAACTTCTCTATGGTGGTCAGAAATCTACATCAGCCTTTGTACAAGCCTGGCAGCCAAAATTTTCGTCAGATATTCGAGTTGTTCTGTCTTACCTTCATCCTTGAGGACAAGGACGGTTTCAAGGGGAGTGGAATGCCATGTGTACAGGGGTGCCCGTACCTTATGTGTGTGGGTAATTAGTAGTATCTAGTGGGGTGTGATGGGTGGTTTAGATTAGCCCACGTGGGTAGTTTATGATCGTCGGATATTGAAAGAGAGAGAGGGAGATTGTGCTTGAGTTATATACTCTCATACCCTGTAATGAAACTCTTATACCCTGTAATGAAACTCTTATGAGAAGATTTATGAATAGAATAGCTTAGTTTAGCATTTAGCCTTGGTTCACTATGAATCAAGAGTTCACTTACTCAAATTATCATCCAAACCATGTTGTACATCCAGGTACACAACATTATTCTTCTAAAAAACAAAAAGAATATTTACTAGACATTAAAAACAAACCAAAACAAACTCTAAGAGTAATCACAAGTGATAATTATAGTTCCGGAACGGAAGCTTCATTGGTACCAAGACCTTCAAACTTGTGACTAACTGTATCAACTGCAGCTTCGGAGAAGATATCCTCATTAAGAAGATCCTTAACCTATGATTTCATGAGAACAAGATCAATATCAATTTTTTTCAACTCAGTTTGTAACAGGTTAAGATCCTTTATAGAGTTCTCGAGCTTAAGTTGAGTCTTCCCAAGATCAGTGAGAAAACCATGAACCACTTAAGCAGAGACCATCTCGGCATTCTCTCAATCTTGATGAGAAAACGCATAATAGCATGAGGCGCAGGATTCGAGTTTGTCCGGCTTAACAAAAGTTCTTTTATTCTTTAAAAAAAACTCCAAATAGACCGAATCATCAATTGAATCGGCTGGTAAATTCCAAGAACTTGAAGTGGACCCCATCCTTAAAAGAGCACAACAAGAGTATGCGTGCTATAGAAGGTTTGGTATTTATTGGTTTTGCAAGAACCATAAATTGGGTTTTTTCAAGTTTGGTCAGGGCCAATGTGAAAGGCGGTACACGCATGTACACAACTTGCCCTTATACCAATAAGTACCTAGAAGTGATCAAACAACCAAGAGTGTCGTTTATTCACAAAGGTGTTTGCTATGTGAAAAGATTCACATACATAAGCTCAATAAATCTAATATTCTCATATGAGAAAAATTCAGAGCATATAAGTGTAGCAATTTTTTCAAAAGAAACCTCAAGAAGAAATTTGTAGAACCTGACACTTATAGAAACAAACAAATACTTATGCAAGACTTATTTATGAATGATAATCCAGCTAAGAATGATAAGAAATCAGTATAGAGAATCAAGAAGCAAATTCTTTAACATAAGTATACCTTAAAACATCTCACTCAGTCAGGATTTTATAGAGAGTGAGGTTTCAACCTTGTGATAATTAGCACAGGTATGAGCCTTAAGCTCATTAAATGAACGTTGCTTATGGTTAAGCCTCTTTTTCCATTTCTTTGGAGGAAAACCATTATGATGTGAAAAATTATCATGAAACTTACTATCATCAAGGTATGATACATAGTTTTGATTTTTACCTGAAAAATTTTGATCAGAGGGAATAGACAGCTTGTTGATAATTTCTTTATATCCTTCAATTATCCCTTTTAAGTTGTCTTCCATACCTCCACTTTTGCATCCTTCTTCTGGTATCTTTTTCACATCATCAACAACATAATATCCCTTCCTAATTGAAGAATATCCATGAGTTATTCTTCGTTGTCGAAATGTCTTAGGAAGCCTGTTATGTGTTTGAACATTCGAGGAACACATTGAACTGACTTTCCTGATGGGGTACACAGGGTAAGTAATAAAACCAATTGGTTTAGACATACGAATGTCAGTTACACCTTAGAGAATTAAATCTAAGGTGTGTTGAAGACGAATAATAGAATTGTCATTACCTAGAATTCCTGTTTTGTTTACTTGGTCCTTTTGAATCACAAAAGAGACATACTTTATGATCACCTAAGTGATTAGATAAAACAGTCTTAACACCATTGTTAGGAGAATTCTTCCTTTTGTGTGATGTGGGATTTCCTTAATTAGGATAAGATACATGCACATCTTTTCCAACATAAGGGTCTTTCGATTTTGCTTCTGAACTTGATTCTCTTATAGTTAAATCAGAAGAAGTTGGTATGGTGGACTCTTTTGAACACTCTTGAATTGAGAGTTTACCTAAGAAATGTTCAATTTTCAAAGTATCCTTTTTGAGATTAACTTCTTGAAGGATCTTTAAACGAGAGTCGCGCTCACTTATCATACCAACTAGAGCATTGACTTTGTATTTCAACCGGTTGACATTATCAGCCTGGATTCTAACAAGTTTTAGAATCACATCAGTCTCTTTGGATGCATTCCTTTCAACTTCAGAGATAGACTCTCTGTAAGTAGTCATGAAAACACTTGTCAATGTTTGTCTATTTCCTTTGAACACAAGGTTCTTCTGTATTCGAGATTGACAAATCTTTCTATTTAATAGACTTTAAGGAAACATAACTTTTATTTTTGGCGATGCGTTTATCAGAGACTATATCGTCCATCCTCAGATCGCTATAAACACATACTTATAAGGTATTTAATGTGTTTTCCTGCTCTGATACCAATTGAAAATGCGTGGGTCTAACAACCACACCCAACAATTCGTTTGGCAATCTGAGTGGACTTACTCCAATATACTTTCTAGAGAATCAACTAGACAGTCAGACTCAATCTAGAATAAAGTATATCAAAGATTTTAATATCTCTAACTCTTAATTCAATCTGCAATCAGCAAATAAAAATCTGCGAACCTGATTGAATATAAGAGGAGTTACTTGAATGGTGCCAAAGACTAATGTTCAAGTATCAATCAATGTAAATCAACAAACAAAGGTTGGATATTCTAATTGATTGATCTTAACGCACAACCTGTGATATTTCAATCATATAACAAAATATAATGCGGAAAAGAAATAACACAGACACCAGAATTTTGTTAACGAGGAAACCGCAAATGCAGAAAAACCCCGGGACCTAGTCCAAATTGAACACCACACTGTATTAAGCCGCTACAAACACTAGCCTATTACCAATTAACTTCGGACTGGACTGTAGTTGAACCCTAATCAATCTCACACTGATTCAAGGTACAATTGCGCTCCTTACGTCTCTGATCCCAGCAGGATACTACGCACTTGATTACCTTAGCTGATCTCACCGACAACTAAGAGTTGCTACGACCCAAAGTCGAAGACTTGATAGACAAATCTGTCTCACACAGAAAAGTTTATAGGATTGAATAAATCTGTCTCCCACAGAAATACCCAAGAGTTTTTATTCCGTCTTTTGATGAATCAATAAGAACAAGAACCAATTGATAAACCGGGATTATATTCCCGAAGAACAACCAAATATTATCTATCACCTCACAATAAACTTAATCGACTAGCGAAACAAGTTATTGTGGAATCACAAACGATGAGACAAAGTTTGTTTGTAATTACTTTTCTATCTTGCCTATCGGAGATATAAAATCTTGAGCCAATTATTTCAATTGCACTCAACACGATAGAAACAACAAGATCATATCACGAAACTACAAAGATAATAGTTGGGACTGGTTTCACAATCCCAATGAAGTCTTCAAGTCGTTAACCTACAGGTTCTCGAGAAGAAACCTAAGGTTAAAGGAGAATCGACTCTAGTTATGCAACTAGTAACACATAGGAGTTGTGGGGATTAGGTTTCCCAGTTGCTAGAGTTCTCCTTTATATAGTTTTCAAATCAGGGTTTGCAATCCAAGTTACCTTGGTAACAAAGCATTCAATATTCACCGTAAGATGAAAAACATGATTCAACCAAGCTAATATCTTTCAACCATTAGATCGAACTTAGCTTGTTACACACAAATGAAATGTACCCTCATTTAGGTTTATGTAACCGTTCCTAAACGTGTACACCATGTTGGTTCACAAATAGTTAACCGAGGTTATCCATATGATTACTCTCATATCAACCTTATTCATCTTAACCATAACTAGTTCAAATGACTCAAATGAAACTAGTTAAGATTTGTTCAATTGTTTAGAAAACACAATTGAAATCAAATTGGATTGATTCACTTGAATCAATCATGAACATTATAGCCACAGTTTGTAAAGATTGCATTCCTTATGATTTAAATGTTTAAGTTCATGGACTTGACCAATTTGACAAAGTAACCAGCTTAAGTATGCATACGGGTGTGCATACTTAAGCAACCGGTTTTGAGTTTGTGGAGTTCCCAAACTCAGCAGAAATTTTGGGTTCAAAAACTTCCGCCAGTATGTGTACGGGTACGCATACTTAACCTGTCTCCTTCACCAATTTTGTATACACACATATGCATACTCTTGGCTTCCGGTTTATGGACTTATACACTAATGTGGGAACACACTATATATGCTTATATCCAAAGATGGTTACATCATCAACTCTTTATTTCAATCATTAAAACATTCTTCTATAATGTCAATAGACGTTTTCACACACTATTAGCATCAAAGCAATTTTCAAGATATTGAAATAATCATTATTGAAACCTTCCAAGTCTTACACCAAATGATTGTATCACACAAACTATTGAAGATGTTACTCGGCAATTTTCTCATGATATAAGATGAACTTGGTCAAAGCGAAAGCTTACCAACACATATTTCGAGAAATATGTAAGCGAGATATACTCATCTCAAAATCTCAAATGTGTATAGAGAAAACTATATTGTAACACGACTTATGTCTCAATATAGGAGACAGTAGAAATAGACTTTCCAAGTGATAGATAAGTTCAAGTCTCCACATACCTTTTGTCGAAAAAGTTCCACAAGCTCCCTGAAAAGGCGAGGGTACCCAAATATACCTAAAGCTAAAACTTTTCCTACCTATAAATCCTTTCTCCGAGAGTGATTGTCTAAGGACTGAGTCGAGACAATGCAACTAATCGGTTCACACTTCGTGTGATCGCCTATGGATACAAGATCGAGACAATACAACAACAAAGTATGTTTACTTGATAAAAAGGCTTGGACTTAACCAAACACAATAGGATTGCTTATCAAGTAAATAGGAATTCAGGTTTGTGTAATTTACTTTAAGCATAATAAAACAATTATAATGAGGAAATATAAAGTAAATGACACAGCAAGATTTTGTTAACGAGGAAACCGCAAATGCAGAAAAACCCCAGGACCTTGTCCAGAATTGAATACTCTCAGGATTAAGCCGCTACACAAAATTAAACCAACTTCGTATAGTTGAGACCAAGCAACTAAACCTATATTTCACCTAGTTCCGTCTGTATTCCCACGCCTCTAAATTATGAATAAGTCACGTACTTGTAACAATTCCTTTGGTTCGTATTCCAAACAGTAAAGGAACAACAAATATGTTTGGTATCAACTCTATTAAACCAAGTGATGTGAGTCGGACAAAGGCTCTTCTGTTTATCTTAACATAAACTCCTCCATCAGGTTCTTAGATATATCTTATGTTCAATCATCAAAGGTAATTGTTAAGATTTTGCAATCAATACTTTTAATCACAAAATACTGTATTGATGCTGATCTACACAACTAATCAATCTAATCTACCACAAGGATAAACCGATTATAGTTGGATCCTCTAATACCGAAACAAGTATTGCGCACACCAAAGATTATGAACCTCAAATCAGAAATCTTCAATATCTTCTTTGTCTTCAAATCTTCTTAGATCTTCAATAAACATCTGCACACAACAACTTGAATCTCTTGTGATCAATCACGCACATAACGGAGTCTGTTAACAATGGATTATCACAAGATCGTCTTTAGAACGAACAACAGTTTAAAGATCCCTGTAGAAACTTCGATCTAGTTTGAGTGAATCTTATATCAAAATAGAAGATTCTCAAGCATAAACAAACCAGGTGCAATCAAATTTCAACCACCGTTAGTCAATCAAATCAATCGAAAACACAAGATAAACAACAATTATCTAGTTTCCCACCAACGGTACTCGTAGAGCTCTCAATCTCAAAGAAGGCTTTAAACTGAACGGCCGTAAGAGATTTCAACTAATTAGGTTACTCTCCTCTCCGAATAGGCGGCTACACCAGTAACAACACAACCGAGGAAGTTTGCTGTCATGAAGGATTAGTTTGCTAGAAATGCAAACTTCAAGTATTTATAGACAAGGAAGTTTGGACACCAAAAAATTTCCAAAACCGAAAATATTCTCAAAGATATTCAATATATTCCAAATTCGGTTTCCATAATTCCTGGAAATGCTCTGTCCAAAATAATGACCGAAAATCTCTTTGGAAAATCTCAACTAGTAAATGTACATTAATAATTCTCATTTTCCTAAAATAAAATTAGCAACCTTAATTAAAAGATTCTTAACTTATTTATACTTCGATCCTGGGATTTTCTTCTTGTAGTTATTAAGGAATAACTTTGAACAATAAAAGATAAACATTACTGTACGTGTTCAAAATATGCCGACATCCTTACTTTGTAAGTCCTCTTTCATACTTACAATCTTGAAACTGATTTTCCACACTTCCAAACAAGTTTAGAATTGGTTCATCTGACTTTCAAGAACTATGCGATTGATTAGAAACACTCAATCACAAATCACGGGTTTAACGGTTCTACCAAAACAAGTTTCGGTTCTACCTCCATGTGAGTACTGTGCTTTCCAAATTTCGGTTGACTAGGTACTAGGATCGGTTCCCCACATATATATGGTATCTAACTTATATGTTTTGCACATGTCTATAGGATCGGTTCCCCTTTACCTAAAAACGTGTTGCACATGTCCATAGGATCGGTACCCCTATCTGCTACAAACTTGTTGCACCTCATACAAGGATCGATTCCCCTTTGTGATGTGTTGCACCTCTTCATAGGATCGGTTCCCCTTTACCCAGATTTGGTTCAACAAATCACAAACTCGATTATACCATCTCAGGTGATTACTTAAAATCGGTTTCATTAGTAAAAGGCATACCAATACATAAGTCAGGCCTTTGTGAATAGTTTTACAAAGAATACAAACAAGTCGTGAATGGTTATACTAAATAACACATATCGGATGTACACAAGATATGCAATGAATAACAATCCCAATAACGCCTGGTGATTTCCTTTTCGATTCCTAAACAAGTTTATGAACTTACTTCCTTAAAACACATGTAAAAACATTGTTTCCTAGGATGAAATCCTCACCTCGTACCCATACATAATCACGATAGCATTTAAACGATTATGTCGATGTTTTATATACAAAGTTTATTGGTTAAGAAATAAACTTCATATTGTATTCCTTAATACTATGTCTATCTAGAGTGTTCATGCTTCAAATTTTCGTTTTCAATATGCACGACTTGAAAGATACGTTAGGGAATGAAACAGTTCAAGTCAAATATCACTAACCTCAAATGTAAGGATAATGTTGTCTTTGTAGCTTCGTACTTCTTCAAGTCTTCGCAATACTTTTAATGTCTCATGTCCTAATACTTTCAAGCTAACCTATACGAAGTTGACTCTAGTACATAATAAAGTGAATATTAAAATGAGTTTTGATTCACTAAAATATGACAACCAAACTTGACATACCAACGCTTGGTGGGTTCAACCGAGCTATGCTCTAACAATCTCCCCCTTTGTCAATTTTAGTGACAAAACTCTTACAATCATATGGATAAACAAATTACAAGAGTTCATTACACATGCGCTTAATTCCCTAATTCAACGGCACAATAACCTGTATTCATTTAATCCTTAAATGCCGTTGTTGACATTATAATAACGAAGCTAATACTCCCCCTAAAGGCGAGATAGGTAGATTTCATCAATCCGCATATCTTTGTTATACCAATTAATATGATATGCTATTCCCCCTTAGTCTATGCTTTCACTCTTTCGTTAATAAACGTTTAAGCACAAATGTTCTTTTCCTTAGTGATACCAATCAATATAAAATCAATACCAGTATCACTTGTTTACTCCATATATTTCTCCCCCTTTTTGTTACAAAATGACAATGAAACGAAAAAAATAAAGGACAACACGAAAAGAATCTTACAAATCTCAAAATAGACTTGCAAACTTATAGAGTTAAGCACGAGGGTTCCACACACCATTTTTGATAACCAATATCAAAACCGAAACTACAAAGTAATTTGTTTTGATATGTTATCAAGGAAACAATTTCCCGAATCAATTTTCCCAAATTAGTTTAGCAAACCAAAAAAAAAGTAAGCAACTTAGTCCCTTTGCTAAACCGATTGTACAAATACAACTGTTTCATTCAATAAGACCAAAATAAAGATAACTCTATTTTTCTCATCAGGTTCTAATTATCCATATAACTTAGACCTTTAAGTTTTAAACAAGACAAGTATTAGGTTAGTTAACTAGCATTTCTTGTTAAGGCATTTGATTATACTTGAATGACCGAAACCTCCACTTTGGTAAGTTTAACTAAGATAAACTTAGCTTCTCTTATCCGGAATCGAATTGGACTAAACAATCCATCCCGTAAACCTTTTCTTTCGTTAAGCCATAAATAATTCATACGAACCAAATAAATCAACTTGCAAAATTATTCACCTCAACCGGAAGCAATTGAATCAACATAAGCATTAAAACACCGCAATTGCACTGAAATTTTGTAAGCATAAACAATTTATACCACACAATAAAGCAAGATAACAATAGTTTTTCTTAACTGGAAACAATTGAATCACACACACATCCATACACACATCATGGAATAAAACATCAATTGTACCGAAATTTTGTTAAGCAAAAGAAAAATATATATGAAATAAAAATCAGGCTTTTCTTAAACAGGAAAACAATTAATTAACAACATTGTTACCTCAAATTTCGCATCCACTTCTCCAATATGTTTGCATCTTCTTCCAGGGAGAATTGATATCGAAATATCATTATGTTGTCATCGTTATGCAAAATAAAAGAATAATAACAACCAACCTTTACCAGAGAAAGTTTGAAAATCGGTTTTTAACTATTGCAAGCAAAAGTTGAAAATCGTCGAAACACATATGATTTTATGCTAAACCAAACGGATTCAACATATTATGACTTTTTCACATATTGATTCTACCAGAACCCCTCATGATATTTTGATAAAGCCTATCAACATGGGATAGAACTTAGTCTTGCTAAATCAAAAAGTCACCCAAACCATAAGGGTTCACTATATTATGAGATCGAATATCAAGGTAATAAAACCGAAATCAAACATCCCATAAACATCCATAGCAATAATAAAGCATTCAAGCACGGGCTATGTAAATCAAAAACCATCACAAGAAGAATTATAAATCAAATAATTTTATCCATAATAGTTTTATTCATAATAGACCTAATACAACCATTGAAAGAAATCAAAAATTGATGTATATTTTCCTGCAGATATTTCAAACATCATCTTCAATTTCCTCAAATTTTTCAGGATCTTCATCAATAGTATCACGACTGATATATCGGATTCTGCACACAGTACCTTGATTATGTTCACAGGCTAATACATTAACCTTTCGATTAATATTTCGAGCAAACTCCCTGTTACCGGTTCCAAGTTTAATCAGCTTCTTTGGTTACGGATAACAGTTCTTAGTAGTGCTGCCTGTCTATGATGAGTTTCAATAGTACTGAGGAGCACCTGATGAAGATTGATAATATCAATCTTAGCATCCAAACTGTTTTGGGCAAGGAGATTAGTGACATCTTCCTTTTCAGTTTCCATATATTCACCACCAGATTTCTTGAAGCTATCATCAAGATGAACGGTTTCCTTTGAAGTCATTCCACTCAAGACTTTCAGAAGTTTTTCTTGAGATCTGGTTTGAGAATACATCCTTTAGCATAAGTTCTCAGACACGTTGAGTATATATACTAGTAATACCTTTAACACATACTAAACATAGATATCAGCCTTAAATAAATAATTCTGACAAGATTTGAAAATATTTTCGCATCTTATGTGTTACTGGAACACAACATTCCCCAAAAAGAGATTATCTTCAAGATCGCCATCAAGAGATACTTCAAACACTTACACTTATCCATTTTTACACAAGTTGTTGTAAGACAACCTTTCTACTCATAAATATGTTTAAAACATCCTTAGGGTAAATTGTGTAATCTCTCTATGTTGAATAAGAGATATTAGTAGGATACCAATATCCCAGGTATATGTGCTTCCTTACATCCGAAGATTGGGCATTGTAAGGATGCACAATCCAATGCGGTTTAAGCACTGGATGAGGATATTCCTCATCAAATACCTCATGAGGAGATCTTCCCCCTTTTTGAACATCATCATGTTCTTCTTCGTGGGTTTTGAACCCATCCTCTTTGTTAGGAAAATTACGAGATGCAATATCCTTGATTACATCTTGTGCCAGGATGGTATGTTCTTTGAATTTGAACCCGTGTGGTCTAGATCTGTCAGCCGACAGTTTGCTAATGTCTCTTGTTCAAGGCACTCAATATATCTTCTTAAGGAATACATTACTTGTTGGAAGTGTTTTTCTAAACATCTGTTTAGATATACCTCTTGACATGTTACAGTAAGAAGTTTCTCAATAAGGACTTTATTCCTTATTTGTGAATGTTCTAGAGATTGAGTAAGAATTTCACACTCAGTAGTATGTTGATGAACTTCATTGCACAAGGCCAGTTTTTCTTCCATATAATCTGCCAGATTATTTTGAAGACTAAGTGTTTCTCGCTTTCCTTCACATATTCTTACATTTAGTTGAACAATTAGTCCGGTGACATCATCTAGACTGTCAATGGTCTTTCCCTTTTCTGAATATTTTTCAACATGTTTGAAAAATCTTTTCAACATCTTTCGAAATCTATAAATTATGCAGGGTAGTGAATCAAATCTCTTTTCAGACGATTGTTCACTAGGAATTGGAGTCAGATCCAAAACATGTTTCTTGAGTTTCGGACTCATTCTTTTCTGATCAGTAACCTGACTAGCAATCAAGTCATTAGCCATAGACTTTTTCTTTGATTTTCTAAAAGACTTTCGAGACCAATTTCCATTGATCTTCTCTGAGATATTATTCTCATTATCTTGACATACGTTAACTGAGTTCTTCATAAGCTTAGCCTTGCTTTTCTTATTTTGACTCATCTCTTATAGGTTGGATTTCACCAAACACAGATTGTTAGATCTTTTCGTGTTTTCCTGCTCTGATACCAATTGAAAAGGCGAGGGTACCCAAATATACCTCAAGCTAAAACTTTTCCTACCTATAAGTGCTTTCTCCAAAAGTGATTTTCTAAAGACAGAGTCGAGACAACGCAACTAATCGGTTCACACTTCGTGTGATCGTCCATAGATACGAGATCGAGACAATACAACAACGAAGTATGTTTACTTGATAAAAAGTTTTGGACTTAACCAAACACAATAGGATTGCTTATCAAGTAAATAGGAATTAAATTTTGTGTAATTTACTTTTTATAATAAAAAAATTATAATGCAGAAATATAAAGTAAATGACACAGCAAGATTTTGTTAACGAGGAAACCGCAAATGTACAAAAACCCCGGGACCTTTCCAGAATTTAATACTCTCAGGATTAAGCCGCTACACAAAATTAAACCAACTTCGTATAGTTGATACCAAGCAACTAAACTTACAGTTCACCTAGTTCCGTCTGTATTCCTACGCCTCCAACTTATGAATAAGTCACGTACTTGGAACAATTCCTTTGGTTCGTATTCCAAACAGTAAATGAACAACAAATCTCTTTGGTATTAACTCTAATCAACCAAGTGATGTGAGTCGGATAAAGGCTCTTCTGTTTATCTTAACATAAACTCCTTCGTCAGGTTCTTAGATCTATCTTATGTTCAATCACCAAAGGTAATTGTTAAAATTTTGCAATCAATACTTTTAATCACAAAGTACTGCATTGATGCCGATCTACACAACTAATCAATCTAATCTACCATAAGGATAAACCGATTATAGTTGGATCCTCTAATACCGAAACAAGTATTGCGCACACCAAAGATTATGAACCTCAAATCAGAAATATTCAATATCTTCTTTGTCTTCAAATCTTCTTAGATCTTCAATAAACATCTGCACACAACAACTTGAATCTCTTGTGAACAATCATGCACAGAACGGAGTCTGTTAACAATGGATTATCACAAGATCGTCTTTAGCACTAACAACAGTCTAAAGATCCCTGTCGAAACTTCGATTTAGTTTGAGTGAATCTTATATCAGAAGAGAAGATTCTCAAGCATAAACAAACTAGGTGCAATTGAAGTTCAACCACCGTTAGTCAATCAAATCAATCGAAAACACAAGATAAACCGCAACTATCTAGTTTCCCACCAAAGGTACTCGTAAAGCTTCTCAATCCCAAAGAAGACTTTAAACTGAGCGGACGTAAGATATTTCGCATAATTAGGTTACTTTCCTCTCCGAATAGGCGGCTACACCAGTAACAACACAACCGAGGAAGTTTGCTGTCACGAAGGACTAGTTTGCTAGAAATTCAAACTTCAAGTATTTATAGACAATGAAGTTTGGGCACCAAGGAATTTCCAAAACCAAAATCTTCTCAAAGATATTCAATATATTCCAAATTCGGTTTCCATAATTCCTGGAAATGCTCTGTCCAAAATAACGACTGAAAATCTCTTTGGAAAATCTCAACTAGTAAATGCACATTACTAATTCTTATTTTCTTAAAATAAAATTAACAACCTTAATTAAAAGATTCTTAACTTATTTATATTTCGATCTCGGGATTTTTTTCTTGTAGCTATTAAGGAATAAGTTTGAACAATAAAAGATAAACATTAAAGTACGTGTTCAAAGTATGCCGACATCCTTACTTTGTAAGTCCTCTTTTATACTTACAACCTTGAAACCGATTTGCCACATTTCCAAACAAGTTTAGAATTGGTTCATCTGACTTTCAAGAACTATGCGATTGATTAAGACTCAATCACAAATCATGGGTTTAACGGTTCTACCAAAACAAGTTTCGGTTCTACCTCCATGTGAGTATTTTGCATAGTCACACTAGCTTTCTAAAATTCGGTTGACTAGGTACTAGGATCGGTTCCCCACATATATATGGTATCTAACTTATATATGTTGCACATGTCTATAGGATCGGTTCCTCTTTGCCTAAAAACGTGTTGCACATGTCCATAGGATTAGTTCCCCTTCATGCTACAAACTTGTTGCACCTCATACAAGGATCGATTCCCCTTTGTGATGTGTTGCACCTCTTTATAGGATCGGTTCCCCTTTACCCAGATTCGGTTCAACAAATCACAAACTCGATCATACCATCTCAGGTGTGGTTTCACTAATAAAAGTCATACCAATACATAAATCAGGCCTTTGTGAATAGTTTTACCAAGAACACAAACAAATCGTGAGCGGTTATACTAAATCACATATATTGGATATTCGCAAGATATGCAATGAATAACAATCCCAATAACGCCTTCCGATTTCCTTTTCGATTCATAAACAAGTTTATGAACTTACTTCCTTAAAACACATGTAAAAAAATTGTTTCCTAGGATGAAATCCTTACCTCACACCCATACATAATCACGATAGCATTTAAACGATTATGTCGATGTCTCATCTACAAAGTTTAATGGTTAAGCAATAAACTTCATATTGTATTCCTTAATACTATGTATATCTAGAGTGTTCATGCTTCGCAGTTTCGTTTTCAATATGCACGACTTGAAAGATATGTCAGGGAATGAAACATTTTAAGTCAAATATCACTAACCTCAAGTGGAAGGATGATGTTGTTGTTGTAGCTTCTTACTTCTTCACTTCTTCAAGTCTTCGCAATACTTGTAATGTCTCATATCCTAATACTTTCAAGCTAACCTATAGGAAGTTGACTCTAGTACATAATGAAGCGACTCTTAAAATGAGTTTTGATTCACTAAAATATGACAACCAAACTTTACATACAAACGGTTGGTGGGTTCAACCGATCTATGCTCTAACACTCCCCTTAGTAGTTCTTCGTCTTCAAGAGATGAACGTCGGGAGATTTAAGGTCAACTACACTATCTATGTCCTAGTCTGAGACATATACAAATAGGCTATAAATCAAGACTTATAATTTTGATCACTAACATTGACAAACATGCTTGATATAGCAACGCATGCAAGTTCGACCGAGCAATGCTCTAACACGTTTATCTAACGAAAGAGTGAAAGCATAGACTAAGGGGGAGTAGCATATCATATGCAAAGGAATAACAAAGGCATGCGGATTAAAAATCTACCTATCTTACCTTTAGGGGGAGTATTAGCTTTGTTAGTATAATGTCAACAACGACATTTAAGAATTGAATGTATACAGGTTATTGTGCTGTTGAATTCGGGAATCAAGCGTATGTGTAATGAATTCTTGTAATTTGTTTATCCATATGATATAAGAGTTTTGTCACTAAAATTGACAAATGGGGAGATTGTTAGAGCATAGCTCGGTTAAACCCACCAAGCGTTGGTATTTTAAGTTTGGTTGTTATATTTTAGTGAACCAAAACTCATTTAAAGGATCGCTTGATTATGTATTAGAGTCAACCTCATATATGTTAGCTTGATAGTATTAGGATATGAGACATTACAAGTATTGCGAAGACTTGAAAAAGTGAAGAAGCAAGGAGCTACAACGACAACATCATCCTTCCACTTGAGGTTAGTGATATTTGACTTGAACTGCTTCATTCCCTAACGTATCTTTCAAGTCGTGCATATTGAAAACAAAACTGCGAAACTTGAATACTTATACTCTAGTTAGACATAGTATTAAGGAATACAATACGAGGTTTATTGCTTAACCATTAAATTTTCTATATAAGATATCGACATAATCGTTTGAATGATATTGTGATTATGTATGGGTATAAGGTGAAGATTTCATCTCAGGAAACAATGTTTTACATTTGTTTTAAGGAAGTAAATTCATGAACTTGTTTTGTGAATCAAAAGAGAAATCGCCAGGCATTATTGGTGTTGCTATTCATTGCATATCTTTTGAACTACCAATATGTGTGATTAGTATAACCGCTCATGACTTGTTTATGTTCTTGGTAAAACTATTCACAAAGGAATGACTTTTTTATTGGTATGACTTTTATTAGTGAAACTGATATTAAGTAATCACCTGAGATGGTATGATCGATTTTGTGTTATTGGTATGACCAAATTTGGGTAAAGAGGAACCAATCCTAGTAAGAGGTGCAACCTATTACAAAGGGGAATCAATCCTTGTACGAGGTGAAGCAAGTTTTTAGTAGAAAGGGGAACCGATCCTATGGACATGTGCAACACGTTTTTAGGCAAAGGGGAACCGATCCTATGGACATGTGCAACAAATAGAAGTTAGATACCATATATATGTGGGGAACCGATCCTAGTAGCTAGTCAACCGAATTTTGGAAAGCTAGTGTAACTATGCACAATACTCACATGGAGGGAGAACTGAAACTTGTTTTGGTAGAACCGTGAAACCCATATTTGGTGATTGAGTGTTCTTGATCAATCACATAGTTCTTGAAAGTCAGATGAACCAATTCTAAACTTGTTTGCAAGTGTGGCAAATCGGTTTCAAGATTGTAAGTATGAAAGAGGACTTACAAAGTAAGGATGTCGACATACTTTGGACATGCGCAGTAACGCTAATCTTTAATTGTTCAAAGTTATTCCTTAATAGCTAAAGGAAGAAAATTCCAGACCGGATAAAATAAATTGAGAATCTTTTATTTAAGGTTTTTAATTTTATTTTAGGAAAATGAAAATTTAGTAATGTGCATTTACTAGTTGGAGATTTTCCAAGATATTTTCGGTCAATATTTGGACAAAGTATTTCCAGGAATTATGGAAACCGAATCTGGAATATATTGCATATCTTGAGAATATTTTCGATTTTCGAAATTCCTTGGTGTCCAAACTTCCTTGGTCTATAAATATGAAAGTTTGCATTTCGAGCAAACTAATCCTCAGAGACGGCAAAACTATCTCAGTTGTGCTGCTACTGGTAAAGCCGCCTATTCGGAGAGGAGAGTAACCTAATTAGGGGAAATCTCATATGGCCACTCATTTTAAAGACTTCCCATGAATTTAGAAGATCTATTAGTACCGTTGGTGGGAAGCTCTATTAGTACCGTTGCGGTTTATCTTTTGTTTTCGATTGATTTGATTGACTAACGGTGGTTGAACTTTGAATGCACCTAGATTTTTAATGCTTGAGAATCTTCTCTTCTGATATAAGATTCACTCAAACTAGATCGAAGTTTCGACGGGGATCTTTAGACTATTTGTAGATCTAAAGACGTCTTGTGATAAACCATTGTTAACAGACTCCGTTCTGTGCGTGATTTATCTCAAGAGATTCAAGTTGATTGTGTGCAGGTGTTTATTGAAGATCTAAGAAGACTTTGAAGATTTCTGATTTGAGTTCATAATCTTTGGTGTGCACAATACTGGTTTCGGTAAAAGAGGATCCAGCTATAATCGGTTTATCCTTGTGGTAGATTAGATTGATTAGTTGTGTAGATCGGCATCAATACAATTCTTTCTGATTAAAAGTATTGTTTTCAAAATCTTAACAATTACTTTGGTAGTTGATAATAAGATAGATCTAAGAACCTGACAAAGGAGTTTATTGAGATAAACAGAAGAGCCTTTTGTCGACCTCACATCACTTGGTTGAAAGAGTTGATACCAAACAGATTTGTTGTTCCTTTACTGTTTGGAATACGAACCAAAGGAATTGTTGCAAGTACATGACTTATTACAGGTCGGAGGCGTGGGAATACAGACGGAACTAGGTGAACTATAGGTTTAGTTGATTGGTCTCAACTATACGAAGTTGGTTTGATTTTGTATAGCGGCTTAATCCTGAGAGTATTCAATTCTGGATAAGGTCCCGTGGTTTTTCTGCATTTGCGGTTTCCTCGTTAAAAAAATCTTGCTGTGTCATTCACTTTTATTTTCCGGAATTATAATTGTTGTTATTATATTTTAAAGTAAACTGCACAAACGTTAATTACTATTTACTTGATAAGTAATCATATTGTGTTTGGTTAAGTCCGAACCTTTTATCAAGTAGCTATACTTCGTTGTTGTATAGTATCTATCTCGAATCCATAGACGATCACACGAAGTGTGAACCGATTTTTTGTATTGTCTCGACTCAGTCCATAGACAATCACTTTCGGAGAAAGGAATTATAGGTGGAAAAGTTTTAGTTTGAGGTATATTTGGGTACCCTCGTCTTTTCATTTAGGTTTATGTAACCGTACCAAAACGTGTACACCATGTTGGTTCACAAATAGTTAACCGAGGTTAGCCATATGATTACTCTCATATCAACCTTATTCATCTTAACCGTAACTAGTTCAAATGACTCAAATGAAACTAGTTAAAGGGTTGTTCAATTGCTTTATTCTCATAGAATTATACAAGAACACAATTGAAGCAAAATCTGATTCACTCGAATTAATCATGAACATTATAGCCACAGTTTGTAAAGATTGCATTCCTTATTATATAAATGTTTATGTTCATGTTTAAAACCGATTTTAGAACTTTAACCTTCAAGTATGCAAACGGGTACGCATACTTGAAATACCCGGAATAAGATTGAGTTATGCCAGTACGCAAACGGGTACACAAACTTCAAATCCCAGCAGAAATTATTGGACATGAACTTGTACGCCAGTACGCAAATGGGTACGCATACTTAGGTTCCCGGATTTCTCAAACCAACAGGTACGCAAACGGGTGCGCATACTATGGTTCCCGTACATGGATTACATATGTGCAAGAATGCACAACATGACATATCCAATGATGGTTAAGTGTTATAAACTCTTATTTCAATCATTGAAACTTTCTTAGAGGATGACAATAGTCGTTTTTCACACACTATTAGCATCAAAGCAATTTTCAAGTTATTGAAATAATCATTACGAAACATTCCAAGACAACACCAAATTATTGTATCCCACAAACCATGTAAGATGTTACTCGGCAATTTTCACATGATATAAGATGATCTTTGTCGAAGCGAAAGCTTGCCAACACATATTTCGAGAAATATGTAAGCGAGTTAAACTCAGCTCCAAATCTCAAATGTGTATATAGAAAACTATATCGTAATACGACTTATGTCTCAATATAGGATATAGAGTATAAATAGACTTTCCATGTGATATATGAGTTTAAGTTTCCATATACCTTTTGCCGAAGAAATTCCAAAAGCTCTCCTTAGTAGTTCTTCGTCTTCAAATGATGAATGCCGTGAAAACTAAGCTCAACTACACAATCTGTGTCCTAGTCCGAGACATCTATAAATAGGCTATAAACCAAGACTTATAGTTTTGATCACTAACATTTACAAACATGCTTGAGATAGCAACGCATGCGAGTTCGACCGAGCAGTGCTCTAACAATCTCCTGCTTTGTCAATTTTAGTGACAAAACTATCAATACATATGGATTACAAAATAAATAAAAATTTGTAGCTTCTCATCCAAATGCTTGATCTCCTTGGCATCTTCAACACGACTCGAAAAATTCGTCGCTTCCAAGTACTCCATGATTCTAAACGTGTTCAACTCAGCACCATAGTTGTTGAAGATCCGTAGCGATAACAATGCGAAAACAAATGCTCTCAATCATTGTTATACAGTGTCATAATATTGTTACACAGGATCAAAGTTCAATTGTATCACAACTTTGACAACAATACTATGGTGATATGTATCACTCCCCCTTAGTCAATACTTTATTTCGACATGAAAACCACTCCCCCTTACATAATGATCCGTAAACCATATGTATTTGTAGTATGAAACTACACATTAATTCTCCCCCTTTTTCTCAATATAAATTGGCAAAGGTACGAAAACTAGTGGGATCCTCATGAAATTTTCATAGAGATACTTCATGACCAAATAAGAATATCATACCAACTAATTTAGATGCAATCATAAAGCCGAAGCTAGCCGAAGCTAAATGCATTCATCAAGCAGTTTATAAAGATACAAGATAACCCTTATAATATTCTACATCCGCACTCCCCACAAATATTTGGCAATTAATCACAAGTTCAAAAAGAACTCTCCCCCATAAAATGTCATTCCCGAAAGAACAACAAAGGCGACCTTACTTTTACAAGAAAAGAAGGATTTCTTTGGACATAACCAAATCACATGAAAACATGAATTTGTATCCAAAAATCTCAATTGAATCAACCACAAAAATGATCAACTCAATTGGTCATGATCGACATAAGAGAACTTATGGATCAACACAGTATGTGCACAAATTTGTGGATCGGAGATCGACCAATACTGCAGAATACACAAGAATTCATTCTATTTTCCATCACTATTTGCACAATAGACATAATCCTTGTAAACAAAAGTTTTATCCTTTCTTCCATCAAATAATGACATAAAAGGCTTTAACTTTTGTTAGTCAAAAGTTCATTCTATCTTTTATCAATACTTTCATACCGACATAATATAGATAACTTTTGAACAAGTATGGGACAGTCACAGGTTCACGGACGTAAACAACATATCCCATAACAATTTGCAATATATAAAATCATAAAGATTAAAATTGCAAAAAATCATCTTCCAAAATCTTAGAATTTAAAAATATAAAAACATGAAGATGGAAAAGTTGGACATAGCTATGTATACTCACAATAATGGCTATTCCAAACCCTAGTTATTCTTCTAAAAACACAAGAAATAAATTCGCATAAGAATATTTACTAGACATAACCAAAAACAACTCAGCTGAGATCAGCAACCATGGAACGGACAATGGCGAGTTCATCAGTTGCTCTCTTTATCTCCTCCTTCAAAAACACTAGGTTCTTTGATGCAATCTCAAGATATTATGCACGACCTCAAAATCTTGAAGAAGATTTCCAATCAATTGAATAGACATCTGGATTGGAAGATCTTTTTCATGATTAATTGGTTTAAAGCAAATAACATGGATGGGATCATTATCAAGTTCTAAGGTTATATCACCAAAAGTTGTCTTCCTTTTTTGCTTCCTTCCATTGTGCACTTGATCAATCAAACCCAGAAGAGCTCTTGCCGTTACCGTACCAGTATATATATATATCAAGAGCTTGATACATATTTAAAGGAAAAAAAAATCCACAAGAGAAACCTAGGTGTGGATGGGGGAAAACGGTTTGCTGGTTTTTTAGGAAAGTGAAGAATCGAGCATGCGGACAAAACTCCTCGACCGAGCAAACTGCTGAACCTCACACACATGCACTGCAAAGGGAGTGCTTAGATTCGAGAGATCAATCTGCAGGACTCCGGCCTAAACCAAGTCAATGGCCATTCCAGAGTCAATTCGGTCACAAAGAGGGAGATGGGTTGATTTGTATGAGGGAAGCTGAGAATTGTGTGGTATCAATGATGATCAAGGATTGTGGATGTGTTGAAGGTTTCTGCAAAATTGATGAACTGTTGAGTTCGAATAAGTTCTGGTCGATTGATGGAATTTCTGAGAGTGATTGATCGAAAAATTATTGTTGTTCAATCATGGATCCAGAGACTTATTTATATTGTCAGAATAGCGAACACATTGATCCAGTAAGTGTGACGGTTTCATGAGTGAAAGACTGAGAAAGTGGAAGATCGTGGTGAAACCAGTTCCAGGTCGTGCGGAGACTTGGTTAACCGTCCACCCACTACTTTGCTAACTCCTTCAACCATTGCACGACTTACTCACATTTCTCATCGTGGATGAATCCACGTGCCGTAGGCAACCAGACCAAAACCCTAATTGATATCCCCCATGCGACGTGATTGATTTCTCACGAATCGTGGAGTTTGCATGACAAACATGTATTTAGTTAGTTAGTCAGTTGTTGAATGATTAGACAATGAGTCTAGGTTTTGTTGAGTTGAGCATGAATGACAAATTCTCAGTGGTTCATGGATCGAACATGTCTGTTGACACGTATAGTTCTTTGAATGATGTTAACATTGCGTGTATTAGCAAAGATTGTAAATTTTCCGAGAAATTACTGAATATCGATAGTCGGGTCAATATTCGAGCAATTGAGCAAGTATTGCTGAATTCGACGAATTATTGATAAATCATTGAATATTGATAGTTGGGTCAATCTTCGAGCATCTAAGCAAGTATTGCTCGATTCGACGAATTATTTATTGGTGACGTGACCCAATAAAATATTAATTAAAATATTGGTAGACTATCGAATATTATATAATTAATCCAGATATTGATTGCTGGATCAACATAAATTTACTAGTGTTTGAACTTGCTCAGAATGATGATTTGTGGAGCATTTCTTCGAAACCCTAATTTTCGATCAATTGTTCGTCAAGTGATGAATTGCCGAAAAATAGGTCATGAGTAAGGGAGAGACCGACCACATGGAATAATGGACGACCATGTGTTACTCGAGTGCCCGAGTCCTTAGTTGACTGGTTGATGAAAGAATGACGACTAAATGTCGGTTTCATCATTTATTAAAATAGTGCTCGTCTGAGCATTAGGTATAAAAAACCTAATTTATGGAGAAGTGAGGGACCGGCCAAGAAGGCACGAAACCGTCCCTTGAGGGTGTGGGACCAGATGATGGTCGATTGAGCAAAACCCAAGTTGTTTGGAAAGAATTTGGACCCAATGAGAAATCGAGCAAATTAAGTCAAAACTATAAGAATGTGTGGGACCGGCTCCTTGCAAGCCTTAGGGCCGGACTTGGTCGGTCAAGGAAGCATGCCCATGTCATTATACTTCCCATGTCTCAGTCTTGAGAGCTTCATTATTTTCTGATGTGTGTTTGAGCAATATCTTGAATTTTCAGAAGAGTTCGGTCTTTGACTGAAATCCTCGATTTTGCTCGAATGAGCAAATAGAACTTTGCTCGTTTGGTCAAAAATTTGGAAAATATTAAAATAATGATATTTTAATATTTGGCGTGAGTAACCTAGTCGGTCATGTGACCATCTGGGTTTTTGGCTTTTTCATGGTTTGAGCAATATTTGAGAAAATATGAAGAAATCATGATATTTTGCTCAAACGGAGGAGTTTCATGAGATGAGGGAAATCATAATAATGAATGACTAGGGATTGTAAGTTGTGGGGCCGGGCACGGCTAGGGCATGGCTGGCCGTCTAGGTTGCCTGGTCCTGCAACACCTTTCCCTATTTTATATTATATTTAATGAAACCGTGAAAATATTGAGGAACCATGAATTTTGCTCAAACAAGGAAAGTTGCTAGAATGAAGGAGTTTTCATGAGTTCATGAAAATAGTAGATAATTAAAATAAAGGAAAAAGGGCGTGAGGGACCGGCCATGGCAACATGACCGGCCGGCCGGTGGGCCCGGTCCCACACGCGCTACTTTATTATTTTAATAATATTTTCTCTCTCCCATTTCGTGTAGGATTCCTCATTTGCCCATATTTGGAATGCTCCTTTGTGCATTTGGGTGCTCGTTCGTGCATCATTGTTGAGTACACTCGCACAATTTATGGGACTTACTCAGTGATAGTCCAGATGCCGGATTGTTGAGTATTTATTACTAATTTATGAAATTCAATGGAGAATGATTCATGAAACTGAGTAATAAAAGTGAGTAGTTTTTTATTATAAATCCATAGGATCATCCATGGATTCGACCATGAATTCGAAATAATTAAACGAGTATTACCATTCCATCGGATCGTGGACTCGACCATAGAATCAGAGTAATTAAAGTAGTTATTACCATCCCATGAGATCAGCCGTGGATTCGATCATGAAATCGAAGTAATGAGATTATCTATTAGCATTCCATGAGATCAGCCATGGATTCGATCATGAAATCGGAGTAATAAGATAAAATAGATTATCTTCTAGGAATTCAGTGGTGAATGTCACGGTAGAATTAATCTATCACAGAACGGATATTAGCCAGTTAAATCTTCATACCCATTCTAAAAGGTGCATAGTCAGGAAACAGCGAGTGTCTCCGAAGTCCTAAAGGCGTTATTTCTCTCAATCTTACGGAGAACCTCCTGGATTTATACACGGTCTCTCTACATAGTTATGGAACAGTGAGTGTCACCGACATCCTGAAGGCGTTGTTGCTCTCAATCTTACGGAGAACCTCCCAATCGTTCTTCTATGTAGAGGTGGGTCTCTCTATGTAGTTAGGGAACAACGAGTCACCGACGTCCTGAAGGCGTTGTTGCTCTCAATCTTACGGAGAACCTCCCAATTACGTTATTCTACATAAAGGTCATGATGAAATGCGAGGCATCGAACGCTCAGCTAGTGGAGGCCTTTCGAGAAACATATTCATCATGGCTCGTAAAATATGAATCGTCACATGCCTGAAAGCCGCGTCAGAAACATGTAGTATCATGATTTTACGATTTTGACCTTTATTGAAAATCCACCATCTACATTAAGTCCCCTGCTTAGTGAAGGACAGTCATGTTCCGTAGTAAGCATTAAATGGTGATTTCCAGTCGCCGAGATCAGTAGTTGAACTCAGTTGCACAAAGGTATTTTCAAAATCCTCAGATTTGCTCCAATGGTGTCATGTACGAGCAAATGTTCGGGTTAGGACCCTGATAATATGATAGAGTGCCATCCCGTGAACACGGAGAGATGAGACACTGCTGATTTGGACGCCCAGAGGCTCAGTTCTGGTCGGTTTTGGATTTATGGGACCGAGTCCAAAAAAGGAAACCCATGTTTTATTAGGTTTTGGAAATAAAATTAATATAAAAGGAAAGAGACCCTAATTTTTTTATTTTTTATTTTCCCAGCTGACCGACCACTCTCTTTCTCTTCTTCATGAGCAGGAAGAAAAAATTTGTTTGCCGGAGCTCCAATCGCCGCCGGCAATCCACCCATCGCCGGCTAACTTCCGGCGCCGTTGAAAGGTAATTTTTTTTTTTGCTGTGAGTTCATGAACTTTACATGAGTTTTTCAAAACAAAATTCCATGTGTGCATGTATGCGTAGGTTTTATGAAATTCATTTGTTGTGAAAATGTATGCCCGTTCCTTCGATAGTTTAAGAAACAAGCAATAATCCCTAACATGGAAGAGATACATATATTATTGAATAGGCATGGTATAGTTGCAGTAGAGAAATTTTTTTTTATGAGGTTTCATGAGAACCAAAATTTATTTTCAAAGCATGAACTTTCGTAAATACTTTTAGAAACGTAGGTTCGTTCGTAGTAAAAGTAATACATAATGATCCTTAGAGTTAAAGGAATTTTAAAAAGACTTGTAGTTCATGATGAAATTTACTTGTGAGCTTTAAAAGTTTTATTTGGAATTTGTGGACCCTTACAAAAATAGAAAAGACCCTAGTTTCATATACGAATGCTTGTTTGAGCATAATAAGGTTGTTTTTTTTATTAACTCATGTAAAAGAGGAAATTTTTCTTTTTCACACGTGAGTTTTAATTTTTGATAAAAAATCAAATAGCAATTTTTGAATAATTTTTAGAGATAAATAATTGTATTTTATGATTTTATGATGTGTGTTTGCAGCATAAAATCATGGAACGTTCACATGAAGAGTTTATGTGAATTGTTCATAGTTTCGTGAAAAGTTAGTGTTGACTCTTGAATGATAGGTTTTTTGATCACTTTTGCAGGTTTGAAAGAGTAAACAAGTTTTCGAAGTTTTACGTTGTTATCACTAAGTTCGTGAAACCGTAAATAGGTAAGAGTTGAGGATTACCATTTTGTAGACGCTGATGTGAGCATCATAATTATTCAGCTGCTTTAATTCCATTGTGTAGACGAACTTCATGTATGGATGTCACAACAACTTTGCAAAGATGACTCAGTCTCGTGGTAGCGCTTCTGAAGATGATGTTTCTAGAGAGGGAACTCCCAGAGAGGATGTTTCTACAGACGCGTCTTCCAGGAATGATGATTCTTCCAGAAATGATGATTCTGAGACTTCTCAGGAGAAAGAGGAAACTCCCAAAACTAAGAACATTCCAAATGCTGAGGAAAAATTCTTTGTATATCTGCATAGGCCCGAAAAACGTCCCTTAGGTTCCTCGTTTCGGCTGCTTATAAATCCCAGGAGCATTACTCAGAACAAGTTGGTATCTCCTCCAGCAATAAATCGGTTTTGTTTGCAAGGGAAACACTATTTGGCTTCACATGTGGAACTCAAACTTTCTCGGAAGCCTCTGACACATTTCTCTGGATGGGCAAGACACATGTTGGGTCATAGCCGTGTGAGGACCTTGCTGGATCGTGAACAGGTGGCACGAGCTATTTAAGTTTCCGGGGATTTAATCATTAATCATGATATACCAGGTATCGTGGATTTAATTGCTCGTGGGTGCGTTCCTACTCATACTTTCACATGCAGATGAGAAGAATTCACCATTACTTTAGAAGATGTAGTTGCTTCGTTGCATCTTCCAGTCACTGGCAATTTCCCTGAAGAGCTCTCAGCAGAAAAGAAGGTGATATCTGGAATATTGGAAGATAAAATCCACAAATTCAACGAGTCTCCCAAAATTTGCTATGCTCAATGGTTGAGATACTGGTGGCCGAGAGATAGAGTTCCTGAAGAACCTGTTGATGGTACCTTGACCATTGCTTCTTTCTTATGCTTGTGGCTCTCCAAAGACGTTCTTGAAGATAGTGGACATTTGTTGAATCCATTTTTAATTCCTTTCGCCATAAATATGGCTAAAGGTGAGAAGCTTCCCATTGGTAGTCTATTTTTGGGCTCACTGTTTGCCAATTTAGACTCCTTAGTTATAGACTCCAGCGTCTCCAACGGCTTCATGAAAGTCGAAACATATGCTAATACTATGTTCCTCCAAGCCTTGATGTGGGAGCATCTTGAGAGTTATGCTCCAATTCCTCGTAGCGTCTTGCAAGGACCCAATTTTGATACTCGTCATGCTTTCCTCGAGAAGAATAATGCCAGGATTATGCGTTGGTCTACAAAGAATCCACAATACAAGATATGCCTCGCTGACATTTTAGACATCGAATTCGAGTTCAACTTTCTCCCCTGGGTGTCGGTCCCTCCTCTTTTCTCACAATTGATCACTTTCAATACTGTTGAAGAAAATGTCATGTTGAGGACTGGTGCTGACCTGAATGACGGAGAGAGATATTTTATATTGAGTTTCACTCCTGGTTACTTAGTATCAGTAATGCATGGAGAACTCCAGGTAGAAGAATATAACATCGATAGGGCAGCTCGACAAATGGGAGTCGACCAGTGTGTTCCAGGTCATCGAATGAACAAGCCATCAGTTGAGCATCTCAAGGCTCACTTAGATTGCACACGTGTGGAGGAAAACGATTATTTATTCCCATGCTTTGACCGAGCTACCTATGTTACTCCGGGTTACATAGACTTCTGGCATCAACAACTTGAGCACTTATATAAGTTTGCAATGGATGTACAGTCTCCGGTACGAGAATTTCCTTCCCCTGACATGATTTCTAATCGACCAAGGTTGAAATATCTTTCCCGTGGTGACAAAAGGAAAACATCTCCAGAATGTACACATGTAAGTGCTTCCCTCATGATTTTTACAAAGGTATGATGATCACACTTTAATTATTCATTGACTTTGTGATAGTATGGCCGTGCTGTGAGACATCGAATCCATGTAAACTTCTTAGATCTTCAATAAAGTCCCCAGGCCGGAGAACGCAGGAGCAAGACATCTTATAGGATGATACCGAATAATGTGCAATCCGCAGCCGCTTCTTTGGTGAGTTGTTAGCACTTCCCTTATCGTTGAGATTTTCTTTTCCATGTAATTAGGATCCCAAAAGAATATTGTTAACTTGTTTCAGAATTTTGATCCATCGGTTATTGACGGTCTTCGTCTTTCCTTCATACGAACAATCCGGGAATCCAGCATTAATGGAGAGATTGATGTGAGTATCCTTTTGTGTAAGTAATTATGGCATTTCTCTTGAATGAAGTAATGATAATTGTTGTTGATGCATCCAGGAGGAGATTTTTGTGGAAAGCCAACATTGCCAGGTTGTTCATTCGTCTTCAAATAGTGGTGAGAAAGAGAATCTTCAAGAAATGAGGCCGAATGGAGGTAATGGTGCTCCCAATATTGATGCCGACCATATTAATCCTTCCAATGACTTGGGAACTCTTCAAGTAAGTATCCACTTTGTATTATCTTCATAGAAGTATAAGGTTTCTGATTTGTTGATAGAAAAATAAGAATTCCCATGAATGAGTGAAGAAACTTTAGTGAAATCCGTCACCAGAAAATTCAGAATTCAGCATTTTAGCAAAAACGCCATAAAATCTTCATACGATGTCAGATTTTCGCGATCTACCCATGTATCCTTATTCCCAGGAAATTTCCAATCTGTAATCAGAGAAGCTTTTTAAGTTTTGAGCACATTTAGGGGCCGAAATTAGCGAAACAGTAAACTTCCAGGAGACTTTCAGGAATTTTTCAGCTGGCATGTAGTCCAATGTTTTGGATACAACTCCTTACTCGTTTATCTGATTGCTATGAAATTTTGACATGTTGTAGAAAACACCCATACGAAAAGAAAGGTATATGACTCAACCTTAGATTCCTTACCAATTGGTCCCAGTTCATCATTTATACAGGGCAGTATAAATTCTCTTTAGTCGGGCTTATTGAAAAAACGTGTTTCATGACTTCCACACCATTTGCTCATGTCTTGTATGCATAATAAAGAACTTAGATAGTGTTAGTTCACTTACATGATGTATTTTATGATTGCCTTTTGCTTCCATGCTTGAATTTATTTAATCTCATGTAATCTTCGTATTAGGTACCAAATACCGAAGTTGAGAATAATGGAGCAAATGACGATTCGAACCGTATGGTGAATCAATTTGATGATGTTACGATCTATGAACCTCAATGCCATGAGAATCTTGCTGCTTAAGTTGTCGAGGAAACTGAGACTCCAGTTGTTATCGCTCCGACAGAAGTAACCGAGCCAAGAGCAGAAGAGACTGTGTGCCAGAAGAATTTGTTACCATGACTATGGAAGTTGCTCCGGTAATTGAGAATCGCATAGTGATACACGAATATCCTAATGCAGGGATTGTTTGTGAGCCTCCATTTGGTGTTTTTCTCCCATATCACGTATCTGTTGGCGGATTCAACGTTCCCACTGGGTATGCCAATATGTATGAGAAGTTGTGGAAGATGTATGGTCATATTGTCATTACAAGAGACCCTGAACGCAACTACTTCTTGACAATGCAATTAGGAAACATATTGTGTGTCATAGATGATATTTGTACCAGTGATATAGTTTTGAAATAGTGGTAAAAGTGGTTCGATTCTCAGACTTGTGAAGAATATTAATTAGACTTAAATTCTAATATTAAAATAGAAAACTCACTAAAAATTATAGCAAACTCAATCAAAGTTGATATCAATATTAAAAGAACATTAAGGCTAAGATTCCACTATTTTCCAAATTCAAAGTGATTTAATCCAATATTTATATTCATGCAATTTTTTTCGTTCAATTTGATTCTAAACTATTGAAACAAGTAGATTCTCAAAATAACAAGTGTAAATCCGAAGCATTGAACATCAAAAACCTAGGTCCAAGCATGCTCTATCAAAAAAAATAACAATTGCTTAACAAGAATCATTCAAACAATTTCCACTCAAGGAAAAACAATTATAAAAATAATTGCGATAAATAAATAGATAAGAATATACCACTTTTTGTTGGAAAAATAGCTTCCTCTATCGCCTCAGCAATGGGGTTTAGCTCCTCATATTAATCACTTGCTCAAAATACATGTTTGTTGCTCAAAAGTTGATTAAAAGAGTGAAAGATGTAAAGCAGCTGATTTGCAACAGCGTAAAAGGGTTACAGATCTATGGTACAAAGAGAAACAATGATTACTGTTGTACATAAACGTTACTTATCTTCTGCTTTTGAACAACGACAGTTTTCTGCGACAGTTGCCTGTGCGTCAATGTTCTTCCTCTTCAGCAGCAGCAGCAGCAGAAACAGAGTTTGATAAAACTCTGATTTCTTCTTCTCTGGCTCTCCTCAGGTTCCCAAACTCTCAACACCCCTTATATATGACCCAAGTAGTCTATTTATATCAAAAAAACCGATTAAATCTCTCCCAAATCTTCCAAAATCTCTTTCCTTCTCTTCACGGCAAAGTTGCGGCAATTTCTTGTTTTAGAATTTCTACGCGTTTCTGAGCTTTCTTTTTTATTCTAAACTCTTCCTTAGATAGATACAAATCTTTGGGAAGGTTTACAACACTTTAATCTCTCTAAAATTCCCTAAAACAGGTCACACACGTGACTTTCCATATTTTCTGTTGTGATAAAAATCCGTCGATTGATCCCAGTCTAATCGATTTCAACACCCATATCAGATTCCTAGATCTATAAGGAGTCTATCCTATGAAAATCATAGGTTTAATCGACCTCAAACTCCTCCAAATCACGATTTCCAAAACTTTTCTTCACTGCGCCTATTTTCCCGCCAAAACCTGGTTTTTGAAATGTTGAAGATGGTTGCCCCTTATCCAGAGTAGGGGTGCAATTAGAAGATGCATGGAAATGGGATGCCCCTTAGTAATTAGGTTACCCCTTATCCAAAGTGAGGGTCCGAATAGCAAATGTCCTCCCATGAACGCAAAAAACACTTTTCGAGCCAATTTCGCCGCAAAATCTTATTTTTCCAAAAACACCAACAAAGACATAAAAAGCCAAAATAAATACAAAATCGAGCACTAACAATATATACAATTGAGATTATATCAGACACAACAATGTGTCTATAAACCAGGGCCAGAAGTACTGTCACTCGAGGTGTACTCTCTGATTGGGAGTACAACTTAGAGAGGTCTGGAGAACTTGGTTTTAACTTGAAGTGGCTTCGTCAAAAAATCGACACCATAAAGGATGCAGTAGTTAAGAACATACCTTTTACCAGTGATGCCATGGTGGAGAAAATGGCCAGGATTACCGAGTTGACTGAAAAGCTGGAGTTGGAGAAAGCAGCCTTGCAAGTCTTGGAGAATACCGAGAAGCATAAATCTTATTTTGACGGCTTCTTTTTGTTTTCCTTTCCATAGTTTCTTGAACCTTGAACTTCTGAGAGATGTGAGGTTTTATTTTGGTTTTGGATTTTGATTGGTTTTGAGTTAGTGAGTGATTGAGGATTTTCTTTTTGGAATTGATAGAGATCTTCTCAAAATAAAGAACTTTGATAAATTGTTGAATTCAAATAGCAAGAATTGCAAAATCCCGGAGAAATTGAAAATACATGTGAAAGAAAATCCTAAAATGAAAACGTTAGGTGATTTTAGAACTCCTGTCTCTAACCCAAAACCCCTTTGGACGCTGAATACTTCATGCGTCAAAAGACTTTAACCAATTTTCATGAATTACTGGTACACTTGTTTTTCCCCTTATATCAGCCAATTTGTATTATCCTCCAACTACTGACTTAGCAATCATAAAAGGTCCTTCCCAGTTAGAACTTCTTGTAGAATGGAGATCACGCTTAGTTGCCTTGAGGACTAAATATCCTTCGTGAAATTTGTTAGGGTTGGTTGGTAATGCCCTGAATATCTTCTGCTGGTTCGGAATTCCTCGTACAGTGGGATTCCATGTTGATGAAGCTTTCCAATTCTGCGGCACATGTGGGTGCTCACGCAAGGGATTGTATGCTGGGTATCGCTTGTTGAACTGAGCCATGTCTTCAACGATAAACCTTTCAATGGGGTGCTTATTTTGAAGAGACTCCAACCATTTAGTGTAATACTGCCGAGGCGAGACTATCCACTCATAGCATTTGATGATAGCTTGGTCATGAGTAAGATTGAGTCCCCGGACAAAGGTAGCATATTTGAAAGTTGATAATATAGACGCATGAGGGGGAATAAGACTTGCCTAAGTGAGGAATCTTCTGACGAATTCATGTGCGCTTTCTTCAGGTTTTTGTGTAAGTCCTATCAGGGCTTGGACTTTCTCCAGATGATTGAATGGTGGAGCATCCTCCATTTCTTCCGAGTCGGAGCTTTCCTATGAGTTAGAGCTTTCTTCAACAGAGAAGTGTGAAATTGAAGATGTCGGAGTTACCTTTTCAGCATGAATCCATGTCCGTCCAAGGATCATATCATATCCTGGAACTTCTCTAATTATGTGAAACTTAGTTTCTGACCATGTTGAATCAATTTTCACCTTGAGAATGACATAACCGTAAGCATCCCTGGAGATTCCTTCATGGTCTCTGACTGAGACAGGGGCGTGAGTCGCTTCTTGCCGAGTGATGCCAGCAGCTCTGAGGGTTTTCAAGGGGATGATGTTAACAGCAGTACCAACATTGACCAACGCTCGCTTGAATTCATTTCCTTTGAGGTGAACTATGGTGAGGAGTCCCCAGTCGTACATCTCCTTATCTGTTGCTGGAGGTCAGGGAGTATCTCCTGAATTTCTAATCGCTTCCCGGACACAATGTGGTTCAATGCAGCAAACATATCATTTCTTTGATCTTTCGACAAGTACAGTAACTCACAGACATGCTCAATTAGGTATTGAACTACTTCTTTGACCGGCTTCTCAGAGAAAGTAAATATTCTGATTGGGAGAGGATTTTTGTGCACTCCTTCAGTCCCCAGTTCCCCTGAATCATCCTTTTCTTTGAATATGTGCTTCAAAGTTCTGCAATCACTTGTTGGATGACTGATATATCTATGAAAATGGCAGTAGCGTGGATTTTCCATTTGTTCCTCAGTTGGCTCCCTTTTGACAGGAGGTAATTTGATCACACCATCTTGAATCCAGACTTCCAATAATTCGATCACTTATTCAATGGGAAAAGGGAAGTCAGGCGCTTCCTGGTCGTTCTGTTGATGCTGAACTGGTGGTTGTGTGTTTCTATCCTGGTTATCCTTTCTTGGCGCTTTTGGAGGGTGAGATGAAGGAGCATTTTTATGTTGTTGTGCTTCAGCTTTTCTCTTGCTCCCTTCAGCGACATTCATGGAAGCTTCAACATTGTACAACTTGTTGATTAAATACCTGATGGTGTTGTTTCGAGCGTTCGGTTCCTCGACTTTGACGGTTTTGGTTCTTTCTAGCAAAGATGGAGCAGTAGTTGCTGATCGCTTGGCCGTTTCATGAAGTTCTGTAAAGGTTTGAAACCGGAGGTTTTCCAGCAAGGCTCTATAGAACGAAATAATCCCGTTGATGCACAAGTGCACCAGTTGTTGTTCAGTAACATTAGGATCATGAAAATCCAAAGCTTGAATTCTGAACTTCTTCACATAGTCGTTCGGATTTTCAGTATTCTTCTGAGCCATCCTTCCTAAGTTGGAAAGAGTAACTTGCTCAGAAACAAAGAAGTATTTCCTGTAGAAAGCATTAATCATTTATCTCCAATTAGCTATGCTCCCTGGTGCGATGTTGTTGTACCAAGTATATGCTCGGCCTGTCAGATATTTCGAGAACTCCTTCAAACAGACAACATGGTTGTGTTCATGTTCTCCTAATGCTTTCAAGAATCGAGAAACATGTTCCCGATCATTCTCCATTCCATTATAGAGCGTGAACGTTGGAGAGGTGTAGCCTTTTGGGAGAGGTATCCTTTGCGTAGCAGCTGGGTATGGAGGTTGATGACGATGGACAGAAAGTGCGTTTCTTTTTCCGTGAGTCTCCATGAAACGCTCCAAATATTCTCGAGTGATGAAACCTGCAGACTCCTTCTCTGGTGGATTTTCTGCAGTTTTGCAGGCTTTATCATCATCTACCACATCGATTGGTGAAACTTCAGGGTCAACTTCCTTGGTTTTTCCTTTTTCTGACCCTTTCTTAGTTTCTTCGACATTTTGTCCGTCAGAGTCTTGAGATGATTGCATAGCTCCTTCTGAGTAGCAACCATATCATTTTGATTTTTGGCGAGAACCTCCTGGACTTTCATGAGATCGACGATGGTGGGCGGATTTTCTCTGACTTCCTCAAGATGCCGGCCGAAAAGAGGATGATTTTCGACATTGGTTAGAGGAGTAGTAGTGTCACCACCATTGTTGGAATCGGGAACGGTTTCTGGAATGCCATCATTGTTATTGTTGCTAGTGCTAGCGTCGTTTGCATTTGTAACCAACCCATACCTAAGACCAACCATTTTATGAAAATATGAGATTGCAACCGAGAGATTAATCTCCCACTGTGGTCGCCAATTTGTGGATGTGGAAAAACGGTTTGCTGGTTTTTTTAGGAAAGTGAAGAATCGAGCGTGTGGAAAAGACTCCTCGACCAAGCAAACTGTTGAACCTCACACAGATGCACTGCAAAGGGAGTGCTTAGATTCGAGAGATCAATCTGTAGGACTCCGGCCTAAACCAAGTCATCCATTCCAGAGTCAATTCGGTTACAACGAGGGAGATGGGTTGACTTGTATGAGGGAAGCTGAGAATTGTGTGGGATCAATGATGATCAAGGATTGTGGATGTGTTGAAGGTTTCTGCAAAATTGATGAACCGTTGAGTTCGAATAAGTTTTGTTCGATTGATGGAATTTCTGAGAGTGATTGCTCGAAAAATTGTTGTTCAATCGTGGATCCAGAGACTTATTTATATTTTCAGAATAGCGAACACATTGATCAAATAAGTGTGACGGTTTCATGAGTGAAATAGTGGGAAAGTGGAAGATCGTGGTGAAACCAGTTACAGGTCGTGCGGAGACTTGGTTAACCGTCCACCCAATACTTTCCTAACTCCTTCAACCGTTGCACGACTTACTCACATTTCTCATCGTGGATGAATCCACGTGCCGTAGACCGCCAGACCAAAACCCTAATTGATATCCCACATGCGACATGATTGATTTCTCACGAATCGTGGAGTTTGTATGACAAACATGTATTTAGTTAGTTAGTCAGTTGTTGACTGATTAGACAACGAGTCTAGGGTTTGTTTAATTGAGCATGAATGACAAATGCTCACTGGTTCATGGATCGAACATGTCTGTTGAGACGTATATTTCTTTGAATGATGTTAACATTGCGTGTATTAGCAAAGATTGTAAATTTTACGAGAAATTATTGAATATCGACAGTTGGGTCAATATTCGATCAATTGAGCAAGTATTGCTCAATTCGACGAATTACTGATAAATCACTGAATATTGATAGTTGGGTCAATATTCGAGCAACTGAGTAAGTATTGCTCGATTCGACGAATTATTTAATGGTGACGTGACCCAATAAAATATTAATTAAAATATTGGTAGACTACTGAATATTATTTAATTAGTCCAGATGTTTATTGCTGGATCAACATAAATTTATTAGTGTTTGAACTTGCTCAGAATGATGGTTTGTGGAGCGTTTGTTCGAAACCCTAATTTTCGATCAATTGTTTGTCAATTGATGAATTGCCGAAAAATAGGTCATGAGGGAGGGGGAGACCACCATGTGGTGCTCAGGTGCTCGAGTCCTTAGTTGACTGGTTGATGAAAGAATGATGATTAAATGCCGGTTTCATCATTTATTAAAATAGTGCTCGTCTGAGCATTAGGTATTAAAAACCTAATTTATGGAGAAGTGAGGGACCGTCCAAGAAGGCACGAAACCGGCCCTTGAGGGTGTGGGACCAGCTGATGGTCGATTGAGCAAATCCCAAGTTGTTTGGAAATAATTTGGACCTAATGAGCAATCGAATAAATTAGGTCAAAATTATAAGAATGTGTGGGACCGGCTCCTTGCAAGCCTTAGGGCCGGCCTTGGTCGGTCAAGGAAACATGCCTGTGTCACCATACTGCCCGTGTCTCAATCCTGAGATCTTCGGTATTTTCTGATCTGCGTTTGAGCAATATCTTGAATTTTCAGAAGAGTTCGGTCTTTGACTGAAATCCTCGATTTTGCTCGAATGAGCAAATAGAACTTTGCTCGTTTAGTCAAAAATTTGGAAAATATTAAAATAGTGATATTTTAATATTTGGCGTGAGTAGCCCAGTCGGTCATGTGACCATCTGGGTTTTTGGCTTTTTCATGGTTTGAGAAATATTTGAGAAAATATGAAGAAATCATGATATTTTGCTCAAACGGAGGAGTTTCATGAGATGAGGGAAATAATAATTATGAAGGACTAGGGATTGTAAGATGTGGGACCAGACACGTCTAGGGAATGGCCGGCCTTGCTAGGTTGCCCGGTCCTGCAACAACTTTCCCTATTTTATATTATTTTTCATGAAACCGTGAAAATATGGAGAAACAATGAATTTTGCTCAAACAAGGAAAGTTGCTAGAATGAAGGAGTTTTCATGAGTTCATGAAAATAAAAGAATAATTAAAATAAAGGAAAAATGGCGTGGGGGACCAGCCATGGTAACATGACCGGCCGACCGGTGGGCCCGGTCCCACACACGCCATTTTATTATTTTAATAATATTTTCTCTCTCCCATTCCGTGTAGGATTCCTCATTTTCCCATATTTTGAATGCTCGTTCGTGCATTTAGGTGCTCGTTCGTGCATCATTGTTGAGTACACTCACAAAATTTATGGGACTTACTCAGTGATAGTCCAGATGCCCGATTGTTAAGTATTTATTACTAATTTATGAAATTCAATGGAGAATGATTCATGAAACTGAGTAATAAAAGTGAGTAGTTTTTTTATTATCAATCCATAGGATCATCCGTGGATTCGACCACGAATTAAGAATAATAAAACGAGTATTACCATTCCATGGGATCGTGGATTCGACCATACAATCGGAGTAATGAAAGTAGTTATTACCATCCCATGAGATCAGCCGTGGATTCGATCATGAAATTGGAGTAATGAGATTATCTATTACCATTCCATGAGATCAGACGTGGATTCGATCATGAAATCGGAGTAATGAGATAAAATAGATTATCTTCTAGGAATTCAGTGGTGACTGTCACGGTAGAATTAATCTATCACCGAAGGGATATTAGCCAGTTAAAGCGTCATAGCCATTCTGAAAGGTGCATAGTCAGGAAACAACGAGTGTTTCCGAAGTCTTAAAGGCGTTATTGCTCTCAATCTTATGGAGAACCGCCTGGATCTATACACGATCTCTCTACATAGTTAGGGAACAATGAGTGTCACCGACGTCCTGAAGGCGTTGTTGCTCTCAATCTTATGGAGAACCGCCCAATCGTTCTTCTACGTAGAGGTGGGTCTCTCTATGTAGTCAGGGAACATCGATTCACCGACGTCCTGAAGGCGCTGTTGCTCTCAATCTTACGGAGAACCGCCCAATTACGTTATTCTACATAGAGGTCATGATGAAATGTGAGACATCGAACACTCAGCTAGTGGAGACCTTTCGAGAAACATATTCATCATGGCTCGTAAAATTTGAACCGTCACATGCCTGAAAGCCGTGTCAGAAACATGCAGTATCATGATTTTACGATTTTGACCTTTGTTGAAATCCACCATCTACACTAGGGTTTCTTGTATACGTTTGGTAACGGACTGGGTGCACAGATTAGTGGTTAAGACCCAAGGCGAGGTCGTTTAACCGAAGGAGTAAACAACTTTTGAGTTAGTGACATGAATCTTTGATACAAGGTGACTCGACTGTCATTCTAGGAAGAAAAACTAGTGTATACTAAGAAGGCATTAGATAAACAATTTAAAACAAAACTGTTCAGAGAAAATTACAAGAAAAGATATCAATGTCATCACAATACAACACATCCATTTGTCAAGAATAAAGTATCTTCATTGAGGGTTATGTGTATCTTCTCATTAGTCCACAGAGAGGATACACATTCGGAAATAGTCAAGTTGTATTTTGATGAACATGAAGTTCATCAGTGGTATTGACACACTCCTTTGCACTCCCTTGACCTGTAACTGAATGCTTATGCACATTTTAAAAATAAATATCAGGAGAAAGACAAGAGTTACCTGAATCAGTTGCTTTCCTCTCCTTCTTGATCTTGCGCTTGAGACCGTTGATACTGGTCTTGAGTTCCGAAACACGATTATTAATGTGGATGTAATTAGGAATGCTTATTTTAGAAGCAAGATCATTGTTGAGGGAAAGAGAGGGGTTTGAAGAATTTTTCTTTCTTCGATATCTTTTTCTCCTTACTGGTATTTCAGAATTATCAGTCATCCATATAACATGGTTCCTTTTACCATTATAATTGGAAAGAATGTTATGTTCATAATCAGAAAATAACCCATTGGAGCGCGTTTCTTGATTGTATTATGAATTTATTGAACACTGAGGAACATGTTTGATAACTTCTTTTGACATCCACATGAGAATGTTGTGAATTTTTTCATTCCGTAGACGAAGATGACATCTTCTTTCAATGTGACCTTTCTTTCCGTAATAAAAGCAGTTGACATGAAGGTTTTTATCCATTCTCAACGGAGTCGTCCTTGTAGACTTACGTACTTTATTTTCAGATACATCTACAATTGTACATTGATGAAGGTCCTTTGCCTTAACAAAATTCATCTTACCAGTACTTGGAGCTTCTATACCTTTACATCCCAGACCACGTGTATCACGATGTTCATTACATGCTCCAAGCATAGAAGATAGTTTTGTAGAGATAGAATTGATTTTTTCTCAAATTCTTTTCTAAATCTTTGACCTTTTCAAGAGACGTACTAAGATCAGTTTCCAATTGTTTTTCTCGGGTGAGAAACGCCTTTTCTCTGACGTTAAAACATTCTTGTTGAGAGACATATCTTGCTTTGGTTTCTGCAAGTCTTCATTTCAACACAAGGAGATTTTGACGAAGATCATCACATTCAGAATCCTTTGAACATATATCTTCTTTACGATATTTAAGAGTAGCTTGTAATAAGTTATACCCAGAATCATAACCCTTAAAGAGTTTTCTCAATTTTCTGTTTCCGACGCACAAAGGAGTTAAAAATTCAGCCAAGCAGGATGTTGACCTATTTTTCTTTAGGAGATGATCAAAGAGAATGATGTACTGAAAGACTTCTTCATCGATATTTTGTCCTTCTTCTGAATCACTTTCACCAGAAAGTTCATCTAATTGTTCATCAATGTTAGAGCATAGCTCGGTTGAATCCATCAAGCGTTGGTATGTCAAGTTTGGTTGTCATATTTTAGTGAATCAAAACTCATGTTAAGAGTCGCTTGATTATGTACTAGAGTCAACTTTGTATAGGTTAACTTGAAAGTATTAGGATATGAGACTTTACAAGTATTGCGAAGACTTGAAGATGTGAATAAGCAATGAGCTACAACGGCAACATCATCCTTCCACTTGAGATTAGTGATATTTGATTTGAATTGTTTCATTACCTAACGTATCTTTCAAATCGTGCATATTGAAAACAAAACTGCGAAGCATGATTAAACTCTAGATAGACATAGTATAAAGGAATACAATACGAGGTTTATTGCTTAACCATTAAACTTTATAGATAAGACATCGACATAATAGTTTAAATGCTATTGTGATTATGTATGGGTATGAGGTGAGGATTTCATCCTAGGGAACAATGTTTTACATGTGTTCTAAGAAAGTAAATTCATGAACTTGGTTTGTGAATCGAAAAGGAAATTTTCAGGTGTTGTTGGTATTGTTATTCATTGCATATCTTGTGAACAACCAATATGTGTGATTAGTATAACCGTTCATGACTTGTTTGTGTTCTTGGTAAAACTATTCACAAAGGCCTGACTTATGTATTGGTATGACTTTTATTAGTGAAACCGATCTTAAGTAATCACCTGAGATGGTATGATCGAGTTTGTGATTTTATGTATGACCAAATCTGGGTAAAAGGGAACCGATCCTAGTAAGAGGTGCAGTACATCACAAAGGGGAATCGATCCTTGTATGAGGTGAAGCAAGTTTATAGAAGAAAGGGGAACCGATCCTATGGACATGTGCAAAATGTTTTTAGGCAAAGGGGAACCGATCCTATGGACATGTGCAATACATATAAGTTAGATACCATATATATGTGGGGAACCGATCCTAGTACCTATTCAACCAATTTTTGGAAAGCTAGTGTGACTAAGCACATTACTCACATGGAGGTAGAACCGAATCTTGTTTTGGTATACTTTAATCAATCGCATAGTTATTAAAATTCAGATGAACCAATTCTAAACTTGTTTGGAAGTGTGGCAAACTGGTTTCAAGGTTGTAAGTATGAAAGAGGACTTACAAAATAAGGATGTCGACATACTTTGAACAAGTGCTGTGAATGTTAATCTTTAATTGTTCAAAGTTATTCCTTAATAACTAAGGGAAGAGAATCCCAGGATCGAAACATAAATAAGTTAAAAATCTTTTAATTAAGGTTATTAATTTCATTTTTAGGAAAATAAGAATTAGTAATGTGCATTTACTAATTAGAGATTTTCGAAGAGATTTCGATCATTATTTTTGGACAGAGCATTTCCAGGAATTATGAAAACCGAATTTGTGCTTTAATGAATATCTTGAGAATATTTTCGGTTTTGGAAATTCCTTGGTGTCCAAACTTCCTTGTCTATAAATACTTAAGTTTGCATTTCTAGCAAACTAATCCTTCGTAACAGCAAACTACCTCGTGCTGCTACTGGTGAAGCCGCCTATTCAGAGAGGAGAGTAACCTAATTAGGTGAAATATCTTACGGCCGCTCGTTTTAAAGTCTTCTTTGGGATTGAGAAGCTCTATTAGTACCGTTGGTGGGAAACTAGATAATTGTGGTTTATATTTTGTTTTCGATTGATTTGGTTGACTAACGGTGGTTTAACTTTGATTGCACCTAGTTTTTTTATGCTTGAGGATCTTATCTTCTGATATAAGATTCACTCAAACTAATTCAAAGTTTCGACAGGGATCTTTAGTCTGTTGTTAGTTCTAAAGACGATCTTGTGATAATCCGTTGTTAACAGACTCCGTTCTGTGCGTGATTGATCACAAGAGATTCAAGTGATTGTGTGGAGGTGTTTATTGAAGATCTAAGAAGATTTGAAGACAAAGAAGATATTGAAGATTTCTGATTTGAGGTTCATAATTTTTGGTGTGCACAATACTTGTTTCGGTAAAAAGAGGATCCAACTATAATCGGTTTTATCCATGTGATAGAATTGGATTGATTGGTTGAGTAGATCTGCATCAACACAATTATTTGGATTAAGAGTGTTGATTGAAAAATCTTAATTATTACTTTGGTAATTGAACATAAGATAGATCTAAGGACCTGACGAATGAGTTTATGTTAGTATAAACAGAAGAGCCTTTGTCCAACTCATATCACTTGGTTGAAGAGAGTTGATACCAAACAGATTTGTTGTTCCTTTACTGTTTGGAATACGAACCAAAGGATTTGTTCCAAGTATGTGACTTATTCATAAGTTGGAGGTGTGGGAATACAGAAGGAACTAGGTGAACTATAGGTTTAGTTACTTGGTCTCAACTATACGAAGTTAGGTTTAATTTTGTGTAGCGGCTTAATCCTGAGAGTATTCAATTCTGGACAAGGTCCCTGGGTTTTTCTGCATTTGCGGTTTCCTCGTTAACAAAATCTTGCTGTGTCATTTACTTTTATTTTCCGCATTATAATTGTTTTATTATAACTTAAGTAAATTACACAAAATGTTAATTCCTATTTGCTTGATAAGTGATGCCATTGTGTTTGGTTAAGTCTGGACCTTTTTATCAAGTAAACATACTTCGTTGTTGTATTGTCTCGATCTCGTATCCATAGAGGATCACAGGAAGTGTGAACCGATTAGTTGCATTGTCTCGACTCAGTGCATAGACAATCACTTTCATAGAAAGAACTAGGAAAATTTTCAGATTGAGGTATATTTGTGTACCCTCGTCTTTTCAATTGGTATCAGAGCAGGAAAACACGAAAAGAACTAACAATCTGTGTTTGGTGCGATCCAACCTATAAGAATGAACTCGAGTTCTCATGAATCGACTTCAATTAACGTACCGCCAAGATTTGACGGAAAAAACTATCTATGGTGGAAATCTGCTATGAGATATTTTCTTCAATCACGAGACTTTAATACGTGGCTATTAGTCGTCGGTGGTTATATTCGTCCAAAGATAGAAAATTCGGAAACTAAGTTTAAACTCTTAGTGGATTTTTCGAACGAAGATGTAGTATATCTAGTACAACTACAAGATGAATTTTGGATAACAATGGTATCAAGCTACCTTCTCTCTGATGAACAGAGCCTAAACTTCAATTGAAGTCAAATTTGGTTTTCATTACATAATTCAGGAGAGAAGAATGATTGGCCTTTAATATACCAATCCTTAACAGTTACATCAACTGCTAGAATAGAATCATAACTCAGTGCTAGACTCGAGAAGGAACCCCTAGGATTAATACACCCAACTCAACTTAGTTACACCCACTCACTAGTTACTCAGAATTACAAGGTATGTGGAATGAATACCCTGTGAACATGACGCTGCCCCTCCCATTTAGAAATCCTTGTCCTCAAGGATGAAATCTGAAAATTCAGCTTGGATGTGAGCGGCATCTTCCCATGTTGAATCAGTTGGGTCTGCATTGAACCACTGTACTAAGACTTGGGGAATCTGAGAAAATCCTCTGACAGTAATTCTAGTATCTAAAACAGCTACAGGTTCAATCACAAAATGTCATGTATGGTTCACCAAAGGTAACTGAGGTGAAGTAGTTGACTGCAAGCCTATTTTCTTCTTCAGCTGTGAAACATGAAAGACTGGGTGTATCCTAGACCCCACATGAAGTTGCAGCTTATAAGCAACCTCCCCAATTCTTTATAAAACTTCAAAATGTCCAAAGTATTTGGAAGATAACTTGAAATTCTTTCTTATAGCCACTAAGTTTGCCTGTAAGGTTGAAGTTTCAAGTACACTAGATCACCAACTGCAAATGTCCTGTCAGATCTCTTCTGATCTGCAAAGAATTTCATCCTGCTCTGTGCTTTTGAGAGTTCTTCTTTAAGTAATTGCAGCATAAGATCCCTCTCCTGTAAGTAATTGTCTACAGTGGAAACCTATGTAGCATTAGGAATAGGGAAGATCAAATGAGGTGGAGCATACCCATATAAGGCTTGAAAAGGAGACATCTTCAATCTAGAATGATAGTTGATGTTAAACCCCCATTCAGCTAAGGATAACCACTGGACCCATTGTTTAGGGTGAGAGCTTCTCATGCACCTTAAGTATTGTTCAACACAAACATTGGTTCTTTCAGTCTGACCATCAGTTTGTGGATGGTAAGTAGAACTGAGTTTCAAGGTGGTACCTAAAGTCTTGAATAGTGCCTGCCAAAAATTGCTGATGAAGATTTTGTCCTGTCACTTACAATGGAGCTAAGAAGGCCATGGAGCTTAAATACATGTGCAAGGAACTCTTTAGAAACTGTAATAGCAGTGAAGGGATGGCCAAGAGGAATAAAATGACTATACTTAGTCAGTCTATCCACAACCACTAAGATAACATTCTTCCTAAAAGACATTGGGACCCCTTCTATAAAATCAAGAGAAATGTGTTGCCATGCAGTGTCAGGTATAGGGAGGGGTTGAAGTAGACCACCTGGAAGTGAGTTTTATCCCTTATTGCATTGGCACACATCACAAGTGGTACAAGATGAATGATATCAGTCTTCATATTTGTCCAAAAAAAGAATGTTCTAGCCCCGTGGTAAGTACCATTGATTCCAGAGTGGCCTCCTACAACAGAGGCATGTAAGGAATGTAATATAGAAGATCTGAGTTCAGTACCTGAGCCAATATATAAACTCCCATTGAACCTTAAGAGGCCTTGTGCATAAGAATAATTGCTCTGGTTAGGAGTGACAGTGAGTTGAGTAATAAGTTTTTGTGTTGTTGGGTCTGACTCATAGCTGGCATGAATGCCTTGAATCCATTGTGGTTAAGATAAATACAATGCTGAGGAAGAGGCAATTATTAGTCTTGATAATGCATCAGCAGCCTTATTATCTAACCCTTTTTTGTACTTGATAACATAGTCAAAACCCATCAATTTGACCAGCCATTTTTGTTGTAAAGCAATAGACAATTTCTGATCCAGTAAATACTTCAAACTTTGATGGTCCGTGTGTATGATAAACTGTTGGTTGCTTAAATAGTGTTTCCACTTTTGAACAGCCATAACAATGGCCAAAAATTCTTTCTCATAGGTAGATAAGGACAGTGCCTTAGGACCCAATGGCTTGCTGAGGAATGCAATGGGTTTACTATTCTGCATAAGTACAACACCAACTCCCCTTGAACATGCATCAATTTCTAGAGTAAAGGGATGAGAAAAATCAGGTAAGGCCAAAACTGGTGCAGATGTCATGGCCTACTTGATGCTGGAGAAGGCAAGAGTGGCAGCATCATTACAAAAAAAGAGTCCTTTTTGAGCATATCAGTCAGTGGTTTGCAGATGTTTCCATAATCCTTAACAAATTTTCTGTAGTAACCGGTAATCCCCAAGAATCTTCTGAGTTGCTTCAGTGTATGAGGTTGTGGACAATTAACCATTGAAACAACCTTGTCAGGGTCAGCAGAAACACCATTGGGAGTAATGATATGACCAAGGTATTCTAGTTGTGGCTGAGCAAAGGCACATTTCGACATCTTTGCGAATAAAGAATGCTTCCTTAACAAGGATAAAATAAGTTGAAGGTGTTCTATGTGTGCTGTAATGGATGGACTGTAGACTAAGATGTCTTCGAAAAACACAAGGACAAACTTACGGAGATATGGCTGAAACACTTCATTCATGAGTGCTTGAAAGGTTGCATGGGCGTTAGTAAGCCCAAATGGCATAACTCTGAACTCGTAATGGCCTTGATGAGTGCGAAAAGCAGTCTTGTGAATGTCAGGTGCATAAACCCGGATTTGTTAATACCCAAAACGAAGATCAATCTTGTAAAATACCACAGAACCATTTAAATCATCCAATAATTCTTAAATAAGGGGAATATGAAATTTATCCTTGACCGTAATATCATTAAGCTTTCGATAATCGACACAAAAATGCCAAGTACCATCCTTCTTCTTGACTAAGAGAATAGGAGCAGCAAATGGGCTATGGCTGGGTTGGATCACTCTACTAGATAGCATTTCAGAGACCAATGACTCCATGACATACCTATGTATAAAGGGTCATTTATATGGTCTTTGAGAAGTGGGGTTAGACCCATGTTTGAGTGGAATCTTGTGGTCAAGTGATCTAGAGGGTGGAAGGCCAGTAGGCTCTGCAAAAACATCTGCAAATGTCCCTAATAGTGTGGAAACTGCAGGTGGAGGTGGGAGTATAGGAGTTGTAGAAATAGAGAAAAAATGGCCAATTAGGATGGAGCATTACTCTTAATAAAGTTCTTCAATGAAGAACCACTAATTATGCTTAGAGAAGGTTTAGAAGTGATACCCCGAAGTGTGATATGGCTGCCTTGATGTAGAAATGAAATGCTCAATTGACTGAAGTTGAATGTAACATCACCAAGTTGGCGCAACCAATCAGCTCCTAAAACAATGTCACAACCGCCAAGAAGAAGAACTCGTAAACGTGCAGAGAATTGATGGCCTTGCATATCCCAATGTAGGTTGTGGCAGATACCTTGACTGAGAGTGCTATCTCCATTAGAAAATGTGACAAGCATTTGTCCAGT